>NW_012130156.1:388802-391783 GCF_000143395.1 Atta cephalotes | reverse complement strand
TTATATTTTATATAATGATATATTATTTGCAAAAATTTCGAAAGAGATTTTTTTTCAATATTAAATATTAATTCCTTCTTTGCGTTCGTGAAAGACGCTACTAGCATAACGGAGTAGCTTACTGTACTTCATTGTCTTTTAGTTTTACGCCTGTAATATAATCCAACACGTTTCGATGCACATCGATGTAAGTAAGATTTATATATCTGTCAGTGTTATTTGGCAGCTATAGCATTCTCTATAATACGTATTCTTCAATTCTTCAACATATAACGCAGTTGGCAAACGCACTTCAGTGAAGCTATTTTAGATAACAGAAATGTAAATACAATTTTATATATTAAAAAATTTATTTATGAAATAAAATATTAAATGTACAATACAGAATATTTTAAATGCATATGTCAAATCTTCAGATTTCTAGAAGAGATTTCCAGAATTAAAGTTTTTTATGAAATCATTTGTATTGTTTTCGTAAAAAGCTAAAATATTACTATTAATTATTATAAAAAAAACAAACATTTAAAAAATATTAAATATAATTCTTCTATTTTATTTTTTGGATATAGATAATAATTAAATATTACAACAAATAACTTATATCTTGTTTTTTTCAAATTTAATATTGTGTCTAGTTTTCATAAAACTTTACAATAAATTAAATAGACACAAGTAAACATTTTTAAAGTAAATTTGAAGCTAAATTTGGATCAGTTTTCCCAATATCATGTTTATTAGAATATTTAATATAACACGTTCTAAAATACAAATCATTTTTTATTATTTTAAGGAAATGATTTCAAATTAACTTTTATTTTATAATTTGTTTTATTTTATTTTATTTTATTTTACAAAAGCAAATAACATTTTTTTATTTCTAAGAGGAAAGAACTCTTAAAACAAAGATGAAATTATATAATATTAATGGATTTTATCTTGAATAATTAAATTGCAAACATAAGTGACATTTCTTTTCAAATAAATAAATTAAGTGTGATGTATAATAAGATTAGCCTTGGCGATATATTGAATATAAAAACTCTTTAAATATAAAAATTCTTTGTCTTTGAACAACTTTCTACTCGTTAAATTGAAATTTTCAAAGTAAATTATTAATAAAAGAAAATTTTAAAAAATTATTAAAAATTTATTAATAAAAGAAAGCATTTTTTATCTTGATACGATACGTAATATTTTTCCAATAGCACACGTGAAAGAATTTTTGAAACGGTCATGTCTAAAGTGTGAAGAACTATCTTTAGAGCTCTCGCACGGACGGTGCTCCTTGCACAGAAATAGAACACATATTCGTTGACGGGATATCCACCAGAAGAGATATATTAAAACTAGATTAAATTTATTTTCGCGTCTCTTTTGGTATAAAAAAATTAAAAAAGTAAATATCGTGAAAATATGTACCGCTAATTACAAGAACTCGCAATATGTATCTAGAGCAATTAAATTGTGAAATGTAATTGTATAAATTGTAAATTTTATAAATTGTAACTTATAAAATGTAACTTTATAAATTTATTAATATGCAATAAATCTTGAATTTGTCAAGATAAATTTTTTCTGTACTTCTTGTTTAAATTCTTCATATTCAATAAGTTGTTGCTCAAGAATATCATTTCGTGATTTTTCAATTATCACTGACCTCTCTGCTGACTGGTGATCTGTTGTCGTGTGACTTGTCTTTCCGTTCGTTGCTGAATATACTGTTGTTGTTGTTGTTGTTCTTGCACGATAGCTTGTTGCTGCTGTTGTTGTGTCTGCGATTCTTGAAATTGTTGTCGCTTCATCTTGGATCAATAATCGTGAGTCGGCTGACAAAATTGTGGCCAACTATATGACTTAGTAGTAAACTGTTAATTAATCTGAGGAATATCTGAAAAGATCTCCTTTCTTCTCTCTCAATGTTGTTTGATCACCTGAGATTTAACAAACAACCTCTTGATGCACAACGACGAATTTGAAGCAAATCACTCGCACTTATCTCGCTTTACTCTGCAAAACGCGCAGTTTTGCTCGTAACCGCGGCTCAGTTCAATCAGTCGGCAGAATCAAGTCATCGTCAAAAGTCTTGTCCCCGTGATTCTTTAAACCAAGACGTCGGTCGAATGCGAATTGGACGGGTTACGACTTGACGCTCGGCTAAAGCATAAGAAGATGGTGAGGGTGTCGCATGATGACGCCTCCAGGGTGGGGACGTTTGAACGCTCCGACGTTCAATACGTGTGGAAATTGCTTAGGAAAAACAAGACGAATAGAGGGTGTATACGAATCAATTCGACATATTCAAAAAGATTCAACAATTTTTTATGTTTTATGATGTACAGAAATGAAAACGAAAGAGGAAAGAAAAGAATTATTCAATATGTAAATATCATATGACATGTGATAAATACATTTATCACATATCATTTTATCATTTTATCATTTTACCAGATTTTTTTTGCTTTTTAATTTTTATTTCACAAATTATATAAGCTATTGTTTATTTTTCTGATATTCTAAACCGCTGATTAATATTGAAGAAAGGATGCTTTACATTAGAAAAATATAAAATATAGAAAGCAAAAATTTGCTCGCTTTTTATTGATGATTACTTTATACATTTTATCGAATAGAGCAGTAAAACAGTAGTAAAGTCTCACGCAGCGTTCTTACGCTCTCTGACGGCTACCCACGCATCTCCACATTATTTCCTTCACATCTCTTTCGTTGTTCCTTTCTGTAAAATGAAATATTCTAGATTCTCAAATTTGAATGCACAATAAGAGCATTCTTTTTTCTTTTCCTTTTTTGCGCTTCTTCATTTCTTTGCGTTTCTTTGTCAAATATAATATGTACAAATATAATATGTACAAATTTTAAAATTCTTTTTCTTCTTCTTAGTATTATTACTTTTTTTTATTTATGATGTACATATTGTATGTATGTTCAAGATTTACGCAATCTCATCGTTCTCTCTCTCTCTC
>NW_012130156.1:387822-388782 GCF_000143395.1 Atta cephalotes | reverse complement strand
TACTACTCTCTCTCTCTCTCTCTCTCTCTCTCTCTCTCTCTCTCTCTCTCTCTCTCTCTCTCTCTCTTTCTCTCTAGTTTTCGTCTCAGTTTATTCAATATGTTTATTCTTTCTTTCTTGATGGAATTTGGCGGTAGAAATCATTCTCGTTGTATGTACGTAGCCTCAGCCAAGTTTAGCCACACGATTAGGTCCTGATTGCGACTCTGCAAGAGCACATTGCTTGCGCACTGCGCTTGTAAATTCTAGTGTCGCTACACACCATATTCTAAAAACATATGCACGTACATCAATCAACAATGTGGGAGATCTTCTCGTAACGAATTGTCTTTGAGATTTTTAATATTGTAGGAAATTTTGAAAAAATTTTGTTTACCTTAAAGATTTCGTAGATATTTTATACACTTGGATACAAACTACAAATAATTGTAGTCTTCTATTTATAAGCAATGAGCAATAATTCCATCTAATCATTAACGTTTCATCGATGAATCGAAGCGAAACACGCACCGATTGTAATATTTGTATATTTGTACTGTGCGATACTCTCGTGTAATTTATACGCATTAACGATACGTATCTTTAAAGTATAATATATACTTTATATCGCAATCAATGTGCATCAGTTTTCTGAACGTTTTACGTATTTATTGTTAGTATTAATAAAAAACAAACATTAATGATTAAAATATACATAGAAAGGAAGTAAATACCATCCCGCACTTTCGCGCCAAGAAGATCAGTATAATCTTGAAGAAGATGGCGGGTCACGCGTGAATCATCGCGTTTCGTCCAAAGTGCCGCATAGCGACACATCTATTTTGAGATTTTGTGAAATAATCTCGATCGACATGATGAGAGAATCTTAGCATTATGATTTTATGATTCATGTACCGAATTCGTACGTAACGTATCACGTATTGCTAAGAGTCACGAACATATATACACACACACACACAC
>NW_012130156.1:384418-387802 GCF_000143395.1 Atta cephalotes | reverse complement strand
TATATAATATATATAATATATAATATATATATTATTCAAATGTTATTATTATATTCTATTTTAGGCGACGACAATAAATAGTCATTGTTAAGAAATGGCGATAAAACTGAAAGACTTGTTATGAAATTCCTTTAAGTTGAAATAATCTAAATCTACTTTGTTTCGTAAAACTGATAGTATAGTTTTTCATCCATGAATATATATATGCATCATATTTATAATTTTACATGTAAGATTATATTATCAGATATTATTTTATCAATCAAATCCTTTCAGATATTAAGTACTCACCGTTTTTTTCATCATGCATTTTATAAATATAATGAAAATTTGATATTCATTAAATATGAACCATCGATGTTAATTCCGTTCTTCGTGCAGATAATATTTAATTCATACCTGATATAATCTGTTATGTGTATTGTATGAAAATCTTTTTCCGCGTTTTTGCAATTGTTTCCTTCTACGACATTGTCATATAATTTTATGAGTTTAATAATAAAACTTGATAAATTACATTAAATGATCAATGTAACTATATCTGCAGTCAATCCGAAAATATAAAAGATTCATATGGTTGTTCATAACTTATCAAAGTAGATTTAATATATTTGTTTTGCGATAAGAATCTTTTAAAGTTTACGTATTTTGACAAATTCTGCGAAAATTCATTCGGACATGTATTTTTTGTGATCATGATAAGTATCGCATATTGGTGCAATATGCGGTACTTACTAAGAATTAAATACTATATTTGAAAAATTTCATAATAATTTAAATTCTTATTATTTGCCCGAATCATGCGGAGAAAATGGATTAACACTCTTTCCATATATTATATATATATATATATATATAAAAGATCGTTTGTGTTTCTTCTGTATATTTTTGGATTGCCAACTCATATTTTCCTCCACATTCCACAAGATTATTTTACCATCTATTTTCATACTAGATCATCTCTGTTCTTTATTAAGAAATAAATTGAATTTTATAATATCAAGATGTTGTTTATGTGCGAGCTGATATAATCTTCGCTAGTTATAAGAAATCTTTTTTTTTTAATTATAAATGTGTCTAAAGTAATTTTTAAAAGTATTATCTACAATATAAAATTATAATTAGCATATATTAATACATTAGTATATATAGTTCAAATTTTTTAAAGAATATTTAAATTTAATCGAAAAATATTGATATGTATTTAATAACGCTTGTTATTAAGAATTTATTGTACAGGGTGTACCATCTAGTGTTTGGAATTTCAACTACCGGTTTTAAGTTTGAAAGGCGTAATAACATTTATGACGTATCAGAAATTTAGTTTTTTGTTTGACATTTACGAAATGGGTCGCTATATGCTTGAACAAAATTGAGAAATATTAAAAACTTACTTCCAAAATGATAAGTCTTCAACCCAAACTGTAAGAAATTTACGTGGAAAATTTGGTAGAAAAGAAATGCAGTTTGTGGATCAATTTGTGAAGCGAATTCGACAAACTGGATCCTTATTAGATAAAGCAACTCGTTCACGTCCAGTAAGGACCAAACATTGCTGCTGTTGCTCAGAGTGTGCTTGAACAACTATCAACTCGCCATCGTTCTCAAAACTTGAACATTTCATGCACTTCTTTGAGAAGAATTTTGAATAAAGGCCTCGGTATGAAGCCGTACAAAGTTCAATTAGTGCAAGAATTGAAGCCGTATGACCATCCGATGCGTTTTCGGTTCGCCCAATGGGCTGAACAACGCTTGGTTGAAGATGAGCATTTTTACCGAAAAATCATCTTTTCTCGAAGCTCGACGAAGCTCATTTTTACCTCGGTGGCTCTATGTGAACAAGCAGAATTGTCGTATTTGGGAGTCAGAGAATCCGCACGTTGTCATGGAGAAGCCTATACATTCACAACGAGTGACTTTGATGTGGTTTTTGATCCGGCGGCAACATTGGGCCATTTTTCTTCGAAAATGAGCAAGAAGCTGACGTCACTGTCAATGGCGAGCGTTACTGCACCATGCTAAACGAATTCTTGCTTCCCAAATTTGAAGAGGAGGACACAGACGACATTTGGTTTCAACAGGACGGCGCACCTTGCCACACAACCAACGCTACAATCTTTTGCGCACTGTCTTCGAAAATTGCATAATCAGTCGAAATGCTGATGTTAATTGGCCGCCTCGCAGCTGCGATTTGACTCCGCTGGACTATTTTTTATGGGGAACCGTCAAGGATGAGAGTTACGCTAACCAGCCAGAAACGATTCAAGAATTAAAACATGAATTCAAAGTTGCCATCGATGAAATACGCGCTCATACAGTGGAAAATGTACTGAAAAATTGAATTGATAGAATGGGATATTGTGCAGCTAGCCGTGGAAGTCATTTGAATGAAATTGTATTTCATGTTTAATGGCAATGTACTACCTTTCCAATAAAGCTATAAACTTTGAAAAAATATTCATGCGTTTCTTTTTTAGAATCAAATTAAATTCCAAATTTTAAATGGCCCTGTACTTGTCTAACTATCTTTACTGTAAACGATGCTATAGAATATTTAGAATATTTCTTGCAAAAAATAAGAAAATTTGTTTTTACAATTTCTATAATAAATATTGCAATTTATTTAAAATTAAATTTTTATCAGATTTTTACTATTTGTGAAAGATTACACTAGTTTACCGTAAAAAATGATTTTGAATCGAACTAGATGTTTTTTTACAGATTTTTGTACGCTGAAAATCAATCAAAATCACGATGCTGCAAATCAAAAAGTTCCATCATATCAGATTTTTAAAGATAATTGTAATTTAGTGTCCAAAAAGTAGACTAGAAACGTTACCTTGAAAAAAAATAATGCTTTACCATTAGTTACTTTTTGTTAAAAATAACTCGTTTCTAACTCGTTATAGGATTAATTAGAAGTACATTTCTAAGAACACGAAAGTGAAACATCTTTTACCGCCAATAATATCGAAATATGATCGAATCCGACCCATCCAGTAAAAATTAAAGTAACGATAAAAGTAAAGACTGAATTGTTATTGTTACTACAAAAATATAATGATCATTCTCGAAAAAATATAACGAAAAAAATAACGGCGTTATCAGTAACGCACTTACTTTCCAACTCTGCCAAAAAGTGATATTGTTTTGTAAGAAAAGTTAATGTTATCTTGAAATTTAAAGTCATAAATGTATTATTCACTCTCTATAAAACTTTCTTTTATTTTAATATCATATTTTTTTAGCTATAAAAAATTTAAATGCAAGGTTTCTCTAAGATAACAAATTTTCTACAATGATGAAGATCTTTTATCTGAAATATATTTTTTTAAATACATTTTTTCGAGATATTTGAGGTAGGCAATTAAAATGAGACACTTT
>NW_012130156.1:371466-384245 GCF_000143395.1 Atta cephalotes | reverse complement strand
TTGTGTGTGTGTGTGTGTGTGTGTGTGTGTGTGTGTGTGTATATATATATATATATATATATATGCATGTACATATACATTAACGGAATATATAAATTACACTATGAACGATAAATTACACTGTGTATTGATAAGCACTTTATAAGTATGATTTAATTCATCTTCATATGCGGAAAATTTGCTATCTTAGAAAACTTTGTATTTAAATCTCTTTATTTATAACATAGCTAAATAGTAAAATATCGACATAAAAGAAATACATTAGGTATGTAGAGGATATACATGACTTTTCAGATCAGAATTTCATAATGTTAATCTTTTTTACGAAAAAATATCAAATGTCACAAAAAATCTATTTTTTGTACATTAAATGTCAATTATTTTGGAAACCTGATGTGAAATTTAATTGTTTTTGTCATCCAAAAATCTATAGAAAGCTTGTATTCTTTCTTCAAAATAATTGAAAAAAACATTTGTTTGTAAACTAATGTTATTTACAGAAAAACGATATACAGTAATATAACATTTATACACATTTATGACATTCTAACACTTTATTTTATAAATAATTATGTTACCTTATATTTCCGTTCATTAATGCTGATGCTTTATAATATCTTATAAACTAAAAAGAAGGCAATTATAGAGGCAGAATAAAAAAGGAAGATGATATAGGCAAGAATGTGAAATAATTTATTAAACCGTTTACCCAAATTTAGATTGTAGAGAAAGCATATATTTATTTACATAATATATAAATATTATTGTCAATTCCTGAAGAGCAAGATTAATAAATAAAAGTTAACCCCTTGCGATGAGAAAATATATTAAAATACGTACTTTTAAATTATCTTTGATCATTTATTAAATATTGAATAACAATCATTTACGTGATTTATAAAACGTTGATGCGTTTCATGAAATTTTACAAAAAATACTATTTTTTATAACTGTATTTTTTGAATTACACATACTAAATATAAATTATTTCTTCTGTGAACGCAAGGAGCTAATAAAATAGCGATTTGTAGCATAACCCCGTACATGCCTCGTAATAGATATCCCATACTCCGTTTAGATATAAAATATTAACTTCTTGTACTTTAAGCAAAAACAATTAACATAAAAATTTGTAAAAATTATAAAATAAAAAATCACATCTAGAACGATCGAAACGCTCTTATTTTATTTATTTACTATTTAATAATAAATAACTTTCTCTTATCGAATTTTTAAATAATCTGATAGCGATAATTCCAACAACATTATATATATGCACATAATATATATAAATAGAATAATTTTAAAATGATATTAATCTTTGTATTAAAACAATAAGTTGCACTTATTTCCTATTTTGTCAAATGTTATTTTTAATCATTATTTTTTGTAAAATTAATTCTGACAACAAATCTTATAATTCTAATCTGTAACAATCTTGACAAGAAATAATTAACATAAAGAAAAATTAAAAATATAATACAATATTTTAATAACAAGTCACAATATACTTGAAACAAGTAATACATAAACAAATAAAGTAAACAAGAAAAACTTTTCTTAACTTATTCATGATATTATTAAAATATTTTATATACTATTTAATGAGGCAATTTTTGCATTTTTATTTCTTTCATTATTTATTAATTAATTATTGACTAATTTGATTTGACTAGCTTTCACCAAAATACAATATTAATTCAAATATTTGAATAAAATGCCATAAAATGAAATTGCATCATTGAAACAAAGCTAATTCATTTTTGTCTTATTATATTTTAGCATATTATATTAGTAGCATATATATTTATTTATTTATATTAATATAAAATTTATATTAATATAAAAATTTTCGTTTATTCCTGATAAAAAGCAAGATACGTAGGAAAAGCAGTGAAATCGAATTATTCGCTTATCTTCATTAAAAAATTTGAATTTTTTCTCGCATAAGGAATATAAGTATCGGAATATATGTATCGAGCATTATTTATCATTATTTCCTTCACCATATTAGTTTGTGACCTGGTTAAGTAATAATATACAATATGAAAATCGATATCAGCAAACCGAAATTAAACCGAGAATTAAATGTTCCACCACCTTTATATTTATTCCATTCGATTGTTGATTCCTTTCTTCATCAGATTTTTTACGAAATAGGGGCATATATAGAACGTCTATTACCTGGAACTTCCAAGTTGGCAGAAGTTATGGTGGAACCTAAACTATTCGTTGCCGTACATGCATAAGTCCCGGCATCCTCTACATAAGAAAAATACATAATTATCTGATAGAGAATTATTATTTTCTTCTTTATACTTGAATATAATTATTTATTTGCTTAAAATTATTTGAATTTCATTCAAATAATTCTAAGTAAATAATTTTGTAAAAATATGTGCAAAAATAAATTAATACAATTAAAAGATTACATACAAGCATAAAATATTGTATATATACACTTGTACCGTACCAGGTAAAGCTCTCATTATGGTAAGACGACAAATGCCGTTTCTATATTGAACTTCGTGACTCTTAGAATTTTCTACGATTCTATTATTTTTTGACCATAGAATATTGGGTTGTGGTTCTGCTTGAACAATACATTCGAATCTAGCTGGTTGTCCGCTTATTACCGCAATACCTTTCAGTGGCTGTAATAATGATCAACATTTCTTTGTAACATGATTTTTGATTAGAATTATTTTAAAATTAATAAAAAGCCTTTAACATTAATGTTATTAATTTAATTATATTACCGTAATGAATATAGGAGCTTTCTTCGGTAAAACTTCGATATAAGGTTGAATTATTTCTGTAATCGATGATACGCCGTTGTTAAGCGGCCAAGGTGAACCTATATAATTTTTTTTATAAAAACTTAATGGAAAAATAATATTAATATTTACTCACAGTATGTAGTAATAAAAGAATATGACATGGCAAAGTGATTAATGCGTAATTTAGTATAATAGTACAATAGCAAGTGACAAATTGTTAGAATCTAAAACCTAAATAAATAATTGATATATATATGTTAGCACGACAGAAAGTAGCAGTTTAGTTTTAAATTAATATTTAATATCATGAAAAGCTCATTACACATTAATTATTATTATTGATTATTATTTATTTCCTAAATTATATTTTATGATGTTGTAAATTTGTTAGAGAAATCTCGAGAAAAATCCGAGAAAAATCCGCAAAAAGCAACAAAGCAGGTTTAATGCAAATTACAATAGAAACTGTAACTATTCAAAAGTATAATAAGAGATTATTTAATAAGAATTTCATTACAATAATATTATTACAATAATATAACGATTGAAGCAAAGCAAGAAAAAATTGAATAACGTTCAACACATGTTCTCGACGGCAGGTATGTACCTGCAGAATCCACATTACTAGGTGGTCCAGTAGCGCTACTCTGTCTTGGAGAGAGGCTTGGCAGACTTGGACTAAGAGAAAGCGGACTGGGCGTTGTATGATCCCATCTTGATGATGATACAGAACTAGGTATGACGAGATTTGGAAGCGCCATCGAATTTTCTATACTAGCTCCCTTCGATTGTTTTTTATTGAGATTTTTCAAATCTTCAGCTTCAGAAAAGTCGCTTTCTGATGTTGGCTCCCATTTAACAGTCTTTGAGTTTTCGAATTTATTTTCTATCTTATTTTGACGGTTCAAAAATGTGCCCTTTTTCATAAAACCATTTGTTTTTTTTTCAGTAAACTCATGGATTATAGGCACTTCTATGTCACTGGAACGTCTTTGTCCTTGAATCTTCTTCTTGCTGCTTTCAATCGTCTTTTTACCTTCGCCGGGTAAAATGATACCAAATTCGTAGCCAAAATCGTACTTGAAATATACGAGTCCAGTATCCGGATCAATTTGTTTTGTTCCTGTTTGCGTCAATGAACATTACACGCTTGTATTACGCTAATATACTTTATTTATGGACTTCTTTTCATAAATGTACACGATATATTTTATACTTTACAATAGTGAGATTGTAACTTACGAGTATGTAAATGTGTATATATATGTTATATTTTTATATCAATTATATATAATATATGTTCAATACACATACAAATTACACAAGTCACAATTACAATGAGTCAAATATATCTTTTTAATTAGAAATTAAGAAAAAGTAATATTATTAGTATTACCATGTTCAGAGACTCGCGATTCTTCTCTATAAGTTCTTGGCTCATCACTATCAGTTATTTTGGAGTCATTAGTATGCTTCAAAATCGATTTACCCTGTTTCAAATCTGATTGGATATCACTTACAAATTTTTCGGTTTTTGATTTGAAGCTGCTCGTCATATCATTCATGTGACGTGACGCAATGTCTGCGAAGATTTCAGAACTTTATATTTTATACAAAACAAGAAAGAATTTATTTACCTACTTTTCAAATAAAAAGAAAATAAACATTATTTATGCACAAGCATTTATTTCTATAAGTGTAAAACAAGAATAAAGAAATTAATTAGAGAATCAAATAAAGAATGACCGACAAAGATGTAAAGCGATATAGTTGTGAACGTAATTACTAATTTGTCTATTACTGTCTATCATTTTGTTTCGCAAAAAAAAATACGTCTATACATCTATAACATAATGTAAAAATGTTATGTAACATTGCTCTTACGACTTGCTGCTTTTTTTACGTCGCTTTTCGAGATAAATCCATATTCAGGCGGTGTACCAGGCTGTAAAACATTATCAATCTTTTCGGAAGTTGTATATTGCTGATATTTTTGGAAATTAATCTTTTTATCTATATCTCCTCTATGGATCTGTGTCAGCGACGAAAAACTAGTGTCCAACTCCATCGGTGATACATTATATGTTGATGCACTCGAAGATCTTGGACTCCTTCCTGTGGGTGGTTGAACTTTTCGATAATATGGATCCTCCGTGTCCCTATCTGCTGGAGCCCATTTGGGTCGAATTCTGCTTGAATCTACATCGCTCTCGTAATCAGATTCTCGAAATTGTCCTTGTACGAATTTTTTCGGTTTAGGCACATAATAATTAGCTCTTTGCTGTTCCTGGACAGTTGTGGCATTTGTGTCGCCAAACTTTATGACGCGGCTTGTTTGCTCAACAGTAACAACCCTTCTAGAATTCTCTGTTGATTCATCCATCCTTACGGTTTTCTTTGTCTCTGTACCCATCGCATTGGTAAATGGCATGCTTGTATGTGCTTCATAAAAATGTTGTTGCGGCTGAGGTGGTGCATATGCGATTTCTGGTGGAGAGCCGGGTAGGAGAACCGTTTTCGATTTTGTTGGTACGATTACTGTATGTTGTTTGTGAGACGAACTTGATTCCATTGGTTTTCCTATATGAAAAGTTTGTCCGTATGATCTTCTTCAAACCTTTTCTGACCGCTCGAGAAAAGAGCATAGTAACAAAGGAAGATAGAGTAGTAGCGGCCGGTTTCACACGTCGAACAGATCTTATTAAAGCCAGAAAATAAAATTTAATGAATTTCAGTCTTGATATATTTTCCATGTTATTTTCATAAATTAAATATTGATGATATGTCGGACTTTTCTCGATCTTGAAACGATGATGAAACCGGTTATAACTAGATAGTGGCATGCTCCATGAGAAATAAATTAATTTATGCAAAAATAAGCTGTGGCGATTATAAAAGAGACAAAACTTAATAATCATTTCTAACTGAAAGAAATAGCATGCAAGATAAGCTAGATAAGAAAACTTGTTTGGATGAACAAACTATGTTTGAATGAAGCAAAAAAAACTATACATTATTAGTTGAAAAATAAAAACGAAATTAAACATTTGTTTGTTAAGGATTTAGCTTCTAATTATTTTCTACATAAAATTATGATGTAATTCGGATTATAAAGTAGTGGTCTAATTGTAACTATAAAACAGTGGTCATATGTTATATATATTTGTTACTATATTGTCAAAAATATGTTGTCTTTCATATCGTTTTCTTTCTCACTTCTTATCACTTATATTTATAACAGAATGATTTGTATTGTAATATGTTATATTCTAACATAAATAAATATATATCTATATATAATTATTTATGTTAATATACCGTGTCTCCAGATATATAATATATATACCGTTAATTAAACAATTTATTAATGTTTTATTATATATATATATATATATATATATATATGTATAACACTAATAAATTGTTTAATTAACGATATAATACAAGTCATATTGTACAATAATTTTATATGTTGATTAATAAAGTATTTCAATTTAAATGTTAATTTTAGTAAGTAATACCTGAATCGGCAACATTAAATTTCGTGGAGCTAACTGTATGGCATGACAATATTCTACCATCATCACTCTCGTAGTCGCTCTCGCGGAAGTCACCCTTCACTAATTTCGAAGGACTCGGAGAAATCGACAGAATTTTTTCTGCTGGTATCAATTTTCTATGTAATTGATTTAGGGAATATCCCGTTTCCTGCAAATAACATTTTTTTAAGACTTCTGATTTAATGCACTTATACATAGCGCTACAAAAAGCACAAAAGGCATACACACATTTATTAATATTATACAATCTGACAGTTAAATCTACGAAATATTTCATGATATTTATTAATTATTGATTTCCTAAGCAAGCAAAAAATAACATTTGAAATGGCACACGGACACGCATCAAATCTCGAACCTTCATGGATTCGAATCTGCGCAGATTACTGCTGTCAGTTGCTAATTCGTAGCTCTTTTCCAACGAGCTACGTTGTTGAACAGCTTTGGATGTCGCTTGTGCACTACAAATAGATGGCAAAACAAAGGAAGATTCGTCTTTTTGCAAATGATCAGTTTCGTAATTATGACTTTCAAAGGATTTCGTTCTATTCTCAGTAGTTCGGCTCTCAGTGTGAACTATTGTTGAAAGTCCGTTGTGTTTTCCAAGAAATTTTTGCGTAGTCACAGATGAAGCCTTCTGTTGAAATGGCTCATCAGTATCTGCCATATAACCACTTTCTTGCTGAAAAACTTTTGTTTTAAACTTTGGTGATTCCGGTTTTTTGACAGAAGATTTTTGCACCAAACTCTTTGTATTTGGCTGTACATAAATTGGTGGAGAACCAGGTTTCAGAGGTATTAAGTTTTGCTGTTGTTGTTGTTTGACTTCTCTTTCATGTCGTTTAAATATTATTTTTCTTGCTGCCTTTTCAGAAGGTTCTATGGTAACGAGTGATGATGGTCCTGTAAATTGTGCAGGAGTCTCAAATTTTGAAGGTGGAAGTGGCTCAGGTTCAGTAGATCTTGGCCTCGTCGACTGTTTCGGAACAGGTGCTTTAACTCTTCGATAATGTGGTTCTTCGTTGTCACTCTCGTAAGGTCTCCATTTTGCTTTTGGACGACTATCAAAATCGGACTCGTAATCACTTTCATGACTAAAGGAACCCTTAACAAATTTTGACGGAAGTGGTGTCGAGAATTTGACAGGTTTTTTGGCTGGAACAGACGGTGGTGTAATGCGTACATCTTTTGGTGGAAGTATGGGTGGTTCCTCTACTCTTTCTTCTACTGTCGTGGTATGCTCCAATCTAGTTTTTTCTTTTGCAAAAGATGATGATATATATCCAATTTCCGGAGAAGATCCTGGCTTGATAGCGATAGAGTCTATTTCTGTCTCCATAAGACGATGTGATGTCGGAAGTGATTTCGTAGTTGGTTCGACTCTCTTTACCAAACTAGGTGCTTTCAACTCTTTATCTTCTGTCCAACGTTTTGAGCTAAAATCTTCAGATTTCTGTGTCGTTTCAGATTTTTTCATGTTACATTCAGTAATATACTTTTCAAACAGAGCTTTCTCTTGCACAGTATTTACAGTATGATCGACTTTAATTGTCTCGGCATTATAAATTATCGGACCTAATTTCGTAGGCGGAGATGCTTCTATTATTTTTTCAGTGAACTCTTCTTTAGTACACCATGACTGTTTCTCTACATTGGCACATGATTCCGTATTAATTTTCTTTATTATGCCTTGCGGTATTTCCTCAATTTTCTGCTGAAATTCTTTCGAAGAGCTTCTGTATTCTTCAATAGGAACATTCCATTCGTATTTTTGAATAGGTTTAGTTTGTGGTGGCCATGATTTTCTATTTGATTCTACACATTTTTTCGCCCAAGATTTTTCCATTGCCAATGCATCCGCAGATGGTTTCGGCGATGTAGGTCTTAAAATTTCTTGCTGACTAGAAGCAGCTGAATGACATCTATATTCTGATAGATCTGTAGATACGTGCGATTTGGTTTCCACATCCGATGATGATGACCACGGTCTAATAGGAGAATTACTTCTCAATACAGACGTTGAAGCGTATCTCCATGGTTCCATCTTTTCTTCTTTAAAGTATTTGCTTTCCTTCTTCTCATATGCATCTTTCTTTCGTATGCATGTTTCTTCAAATGTTTCTTTCTTCTCGAGATCAAAGAGCGGTGGTATTGTAACTGGGAGGACAGGTTCCGCAGCTTTGACAGGTTCTGTTACTTTTGAAATAGACATAGGAAAGATCTTTACACCTCCGATCGGAGCATCTATTGGAGATAATGTTTTATCAAAAGATTCTTGAAGCTGTTTTGCTTTAACAAATACATCAGGTCGTTTCTTTTTCTCCTCTGGTTTTGGCATGTAGTATATCTCAGGAGGTGGTTCTGGCACAAGATCAAAACTTTTCATCATCATTTTAAAATTCTCCGTTTGATTTTGTAGTTGCGAAATGGACGAATCGACAAATGTCTTTTCGTCTACAGTTTTTTTTACTTCCATTGAAGGCAACTTAGAACTCTCATATGGAAATTCAAATAGCTTATTTTCTACTCCACGAGATGATGATCCTTGTTCTAATTTGGTAAAAATATCCTGAGCGGCCTTCTTCATTGTTTGCAAGTCTGACGATCTTACCTCCGGTTTCTTTGTTTCCTGATAAATAGTTGCTTGCTCATAATTCTTTGTTAATTTTCCAACTTTCGCTCCTTGAAGTTCTTCTTCTGTTAGCTTAATCATTTCCTTTGGCCCTTTTGGAATTATCTCACTTTCCTTCGTAATGGACTCGAAGAAACTCAATGCATCTTTTTTTACAATCGTAGAAGTTTCTATGTTTTCGTTGTTAATCGTTGATTTTTCCTCTGTTTTTATTAATGGCTTCGTAACATTTTCCTTGTCACGGTCGATTTTCTTTGTTGCGATCGTTTGCTCGATTCGAGGTTTAGACTCCACAATAGATGGAGTTTTATGTTCAAGTTTCATATGGAACTTCTGTTCTGACTTCGTTTCGGTTTCATGGGATTCGATTGTAGATGAAAACGTTTCCGATTTACTAGTCTTTATTTCTGGTTCGGTGACCTTTTGCATAGTATCAATTGTACTCGATATCGTAACAGACTTGGGCAATTCAATTAACGCTGTTGTTGGTATCTGTTCGCTCATTAAAGTACCTGATGATATCTCTTCCTTTTTCCCTTCGGACTAAATATAAATATAATAATTTTAGAAGTATTTAGAAACAGTAAATATTACTGATTCAGAATATTAAATTTTTATTTCATTGTTTTATATTATTATAATAAAAATATTATAGCTTGCTTATTAAAGATAAGTTACCTGGATGACATTTTTATCCTGGATGTTTTCATAAATGACAGTTTTATGTACTTCGACCATAGTATCAGGCTTTGGTTCGAAAACCGCGATATCAGCGATACTCTGCGCCTCGCCACCGGCATTCGTCGCTCTTATCATGTATTTGCCGGCATCTTCTTCTTTAGCTGTTTTATATATAATATAACAGAGTAACAAAATAAATTCTTAAAATATTTAATAATTATTAATTATAAAGTAAGAGAACCGTTAATAAAAACTTATTCAATCATATGATGAGAATTTATAGATAAAAATATATACCCTTGTCTATAACCAATATGTAACAATTTCCTTGTTGAATAATTTTTAATTTTTGTGGTTGTTCGTTAATTAGAACATCGTTTTTATACCAATTAACTATTGGCTCAGGAATACCAGTAATTTCTACTTCCATAATAACACGATCTCCCTTTTTTATTACTTGAGCTTTGAGGCGCTTGCCGAAAACCGGGGGAAATATTGTTTCTAAAATTATACAGTGCATTCATTAAGCAATGAATTCTTATACATTGTATAAAATTTATGTATAATCTTTCTTGATTAATTTATATATGTATGCCATTTACTTTTAACGACCAAGTCAGCCGTGCTACTAGCAGTTCCAACGTCATTGCTCACTGTACAGGTATATCGTCCAGCATCTTTTGCATTGACATTTTTCAGTTCCAATTTTACATGATTATGAGCATAACTAATTTTTATATTATCCTTTAATATCAACTCTTGACCGTTCTTCGACCACAGAATCATTGGTTGTGGAAAACCTAAAATAGATTAAAAACAGTCAAAAAATGAAAGATAAAAAAGATAAGATCATAAGTACATTGAAAAAATTCTAGGTTTCTATAAATTTCTAGGTTTTTTTCAATTTTTTTCAAATATAAATTATATGATTTAAATATATGTAATATGAAGTGCACTTACCATCAATGATACCTTCAAGAACTACATTAGTTCCTTGGTCGACAATTATTCCTGTAATCGGTGAAATAAATCTTGGTGCTATTAATTTCCTAGACGGTCTTTGAATTTGTTTTGTTTTAACATTATGTTTAACACCTTCTGTTTCTTCGCATACGAGAACGGTCTTTTTTTGTTCCATCTCGCCAGGCTGTTTTTGTACGATTTTTTCATACTCTTCGATTTTATGAGACTAGAAGATAATATTTTTTATCGAGCCATACAATGTTTATAGTGATTAATATTTGATGTAAAAATTCTCTAAGTCCGAAAAATCAATTTGGCGCATAGTTCAAATGATACTACATAGTATATAAATTCACATGGAAATATTTAAACACTTAAGATCCATGATACCTTTAACCGTTATAGATTTTGTCTCTTACTTGTTGTGTATTTACATTATCGATTACACATTACGATCTTAATAAATCATCTATTATTGGTGTAAAAATAAAGCAAATAAAAGTTATTTCTTTCACACATAAAAGCTATATAATACGTAAAACAACGTATTAAATATATTTACCTGAACGACAGGTGGTGCTCCATTTTCTGAGGTAGACTGTTGAGAACTTTGCATAGTTGTTTTCGTACAAACGCTGGTAGGTTCGTGTCCAGATTGTGATAAAGTAGAAGTCATAGTCGACGATAAGAATTCCTTTTTCATGGACGTTGTTGAAGAATGTGTAACAGTCGACGACATTTTGGTCAATACCTGACTCTCACCACCACCTTCATGATATGTTTTCTCACTTAAAAAGTGTTTATCACTACTGCTTGCAGGATGCATTATGTCCATGGGAGAATACGGAACTAACTCGAACACTTTTTTTACTTCACTTGCATCCGGTTTCACCAATCCACTATCTAGAAGATAATCCAGTTATGTCAATAAAACAATTATTCTGTATGTATGGCTAATGAAACACACTTTGAGAAATATGCACAGCCCATATTTCAATTTATAATTATTAAAAAATAAAAAACATTTTATTTATTTTTCTAAATTAAAAAGGTCGATTAATTTTTTTATAAACCAGCATTAATATCAATATTATTATAATTTATTTCAGTGTTTCTGCAATCTTATTCTATCTGATTTATGTAGGTAATGATTGTCAAATTTATCAAATATATATAAATAAAAAAAATTACATATTATATGAGAATTCACGTAATTATATGAAATTATATTTTATTTTAATTAACATAATATGCACTCTTTGTAAATATATGATATACAAAAAAATTAAAAGAGTACCGGAGCGTATCAACCGCACGGTTGAAATGCTCCCAGCGAAGTAACGAAATACTTTGCCTCCGATCTACGACAGAAATAGTATCGTTCACCTAGTAATAGGTGATTCGAGCACTCGGCTGCAATATATAACCCAAGACCTAATTTATCGTTGTCATTCTATACTTTAATGATACACATATATATTACACTCGATATCTGACATGCAAAATCATTTAGACTTTTTTTGTATCTTAATGTTTTATTTATTTATTTATTTATTTATTTATTTATTTATTTTATTTATTTATTAGAAATAAATAAGAAATTCTAAGACCAGATATTATTTGATTATTTTTAAAATCTTTTTTTAAATGTATTTTTAAATCTATTTTTAAATGTATATGTAATAAATGGTTGAATGAAATATTCTGATTTTATATTGATATAAACTAATATATATTCAAAGATTTATTTTTAATTAGATTTATTTTTGTATCGACAATTTTATAATTATAAAAATGATAAGCCCATGTATCGAAAATTATTAAAACAAAATATGAACAGGATTGATACCGTTGTGAAAATGTGTTATTTGTATTTTTCAGGAGACCAGACTGCGCCGATTATTCGATAAAAATAACATGGTTTCTGTATAAAATGAAAGAAAAGAAGGAAAGAGAGAGAGAGAGAGGAGGAGGGGAAGAATGACTGAAGAGAAGGAAATGACTCGTCTAGTAAAATATTCTTTAAAATTTTTTATAGAAAAATATGATTCTAGAATCATTTTATCCATTTTTATATTATTTAAATTTAAGTTTTTTTGTGCGCATATAAGAGAGAGAGAGAGAGAGAGAGAGAGAGAGAGAGAGAGAGAAGAAGAGAGAGAG
>NW_012130156.1:365267-370961 GCF_000143395.1 Atta cephalotes | reverse complement strand
AGAGAGAGAGAGAAGAAGAGAGAGAGAATTAGTTGTGTATATATATATATATATATATATATTCAGGTCATGCTATAAATGCAACATATAAACGTAATGATGAAACAAATATGAATCAATGATAACATTTAATTCAAAACATAAATGATGTTATTATATATCAAAATATGCAATTAATGTATCTTTGTTCGATTCTCTCATGAAATGGCTATTTTATCTATCGTTGACTGGGAATTTTGAATGAGCCACATTGGACTAGGGTAACGCGAGTATTAATAACTTATGACACCGTTGCATTTTCTAATATTATTTTCAGCGAAAGGAAATAAAAGAATTAAAAATAAAATGTTATCATAATATTATAAAACAAGTCGTTAATAAAATTAATAAAAAGAGCAAATAAAATACGAAGTAAAAATGTGTGTATAATAATATTAGCTTACCAATTTCGACTTTAGCACTACAAACCGCTCTACCAGCCGCGTTCTCTGCTACGCAAGAGACAGTACCGACGTGTGCATCTCTGACTACAGGAATTGTTAAAACTTGTCGATCTCCGCTAACGGAAACTAGAAAATCTTTCCCATGAACCGGCCGCTCGTTAAACAACCATTGAATCTGTAAAAAAAAATTTGAATAATAAAACCTGTTAATTAATCCGTTAAAAATAAAGCAATGGACACGTATACATGTGTATCAAGAGAAAAATATATGAGTTCCTGTGCTTCCGTTATATTCGACAATTTTGAAAAGACGAGAAAGGTGTTAACGAAGTACCTCTGTGACAAGTCCATGATGCTTCGCACCGCATCGAAAGTTCCATCTTATGCTCCGCGGCACGACTGCAATCGAGCTTTTCACATGAAGTATATTGTTCGCGTTTAAATATAACTCGTCGGGCACAAAATTACTTTCGCCCCGTTTCTGACAGGCGTACCAACCTTTCATTTAGACGTTGTTTACGTGACCAATGCAAATTTTAAAATTTTCAAAAATCACAAATCAAATAATCTTACTTACAATTAATTATTAGATAATGCTTGAGACGATTTTACAAAACAAACACATATAACATAATATTCTATTAAATTTTTTTCTCTATAATGTTTGATATTGCTTATATTAATTTATTATTTATTTTATTATTTATTATATATTTTATTATTATTTATTATATATTATTTTATTACAGTATAAATATAGTAGAGAGCGCCTAAGCTCTACTATTTTATTACTTATGAGAATCAAATAAAAAATTGCATTATTCTTAATATTATAAATTATAATATTTATTGCTCTTTTTTTTATGTAATGATACTTATAAAGCTTATTTTATCAAAAATGAGTAAAATAATGTTATCTTTATGTTTATATATACAAATTCTAGTTAACAAAAATTTTAAGACCACTAATTTTTTCATCCCTATTAGGATTTCAGTGTAACTGTCTTTCAAAAAGAATAATTATTTGTTTCATTACACGCAAAAATATAAAAGTATATAATATTTGAAAAAATTTATACTGCGTAGGTAAAATTAAATTATCTACCTTAGGAGAAGGTTTACCAATGACAATGCACTCGAATTTGATTGAAACTCCTTCGAGTATTTTCCTGTCCTGAAATGTTTCTTTGAATGTTGGCTGAATCAATTTTTCTTCCATCTGGATAAATTCTTCGTTTCTTTTAAAATCACTAAGCGATTTCACAACTAATCTGGCAAAAGCTTTGGCCTCACCGTGTGTATTTATAGCTTTTGCTACATAATTGCCCTTATCTTTCGGTATCGTTGATGAAATTTCCAAAAAGGCTGTTCCATCTTTTCTTTCTCCAATCTGATATATTATGGCAATTTGACATAAATATATTATAATCACGGATTTAAGTAAACGTTAAATAAAATGCAATCTGTGTCTAATATACGCACCAAAATCCTTTCGTTATGAATCATTTCACCATCATCCGAATACCATCTTAAATCAGATTTAGGTTCTCCAATTACGACACATTCGAAAATTGCATTTTCGCTTTCAGCCACCAACAAGTCCGTCGGAAGTTTAATGAATTTTGGAGCAAAACCGCTGGTAAGAGTTTCTTCCTGTTCCTTTGAGACGTGAGATGTTGCTACAAATGCAAGGAAAAATATTATGTATGAAATAATAAATTTTTTATTAAAAAAGGATATAATTATACGTACGCATAATTGTTAATGTACACTGACTAGAAGCTTCGCCAGCGGAATTAATAGCAACTACTTTATATATACCAGCGTCATCCAAAAAAGCTTCATGAATAACTAACGAACACCGATCACCTTGAAAAAGTAATTGGAAGTCTGACGATTCTTTTACAGGCTGTTCATCATGGTACCAAATTACCTAGAAAGTTACAAAATTAAAAAAAAATGATAAAAAGGTGAATTATAAGATGAATGATTTAGAAATAAATAATTTACCTCCGGTTCAGGTTGACCTACAATCACGCAGTCTAGCCTAGCTGATTGTCCTTCTTGAATTTCAAGATTTTGCAAAGGTAACTGAAATTTTGGAACTATTAGTTCTATATCACTGCAAACAAGCTCGGATTCACTGGTTTCATGAAGCCAACGTCCTTTCACAGAAACAATACAAGATGTTGTATCTTTCCCGATTTCATTATTGGCAGTCACTGCGTAAGATCCGGCATCTTTTGGAAAAGCTTCCGTGATGATCAAGCTTGTTCGGGCACCATCTGTTCGAATCTGAATAAACACGCAAATTGATTATATCATATTAAATATATTAAAACATCATCGCTTATCTTACTTTATGATATTTGCTTTCTTCAATTAATTTTCCATCGTGAGTCCAGATTAATTTAGGAATTGGATCTCCGTTAGCTTCGCATTCTAGTTTCATTTTTTGACCTGTCTTGACCATAGCATTTGATAACGGTACCACAAAATATGGTTTCTTCACAGAAATTTGCGCGGCTAAAATTAATATTCATATAAATAAAAAGAAAATATACAATTTTTTTAATGCGTCATTACCTATGTTATTATTATGAAACTTACGTTTCACGTCCAAATAGGCAGTAGTAGACGATTGTCCCCATTGATTTGCTGCTTTACAAGTATACGAAGCTTTGTCTTCCAAGAAAATTTCATCAAACTTTAGAACAGCTTCTCCATTATTAAAAGTGATAATATAGTCCGGAGAATTATCGATGTTGATATCATTTTTGTACCATTGTACTGTCGGTAGAGGATTTCCTTTAACAGTGCACTCTAATTTATGAGAGCATCCTTCCATCGCAAAAGAGGGCTGCAATTCTTTCACGAAAACAGGAACATTTGGCTGTTCTTCCGTGATAATTTCTACATTAAAAGTTTTTAACATGAACAATTAAATATTAATGTACGTACTAGTAATTAATAAAATTCACACGTAAATCAAATTACCTTTGACAGTGAGAATGGCCGATGTTTCGACAGAGCCATGAATATTAAATGCACGGCAAGTGTATTTAGCAGAATCCTCAGTAAATGTTTCCTCTATTTTTAAAATACAAACGCCGTTTATATAAGTTGTTAAATAGTCTGGATTATTTAAAATCGATATTCCATCCTTGTACCATACTATTTCTGGTATCGGCTGACCAATTAGATGACATTCAAAACTGAATTCTTTGCCTTCTTGAACCATCGCATCATTCAAAGGAACTGTGAATTCTGGAGCTAATGAAATAATTTTGTTTATTTGTGTTTCTTTAGCATATTCGTGTAATTTGTCGCATATCTCTTCAGATACAAGCTTTTTAAATGGGCCAGCTTCTTTTTGAATAACTGGAACATCCTTTTCGATTTCCATCTATAATAATTATAAGTATAAATTTTACAGTTATAATACCAATAATTTAAATCTATCTTTAAAATACCTTTTGAAGAATATGAATTTCTTTCGTTGTTACAGCGGAAGTTTTATGAATTGTTTCTTCAACTATGGTCTCGTCAGTTTGGGCAGAGACGGATTGAGAGATGGAAGGAACAATTTTTCGTGCATGTTCCTCTTTTAATTTTTTTGCCTCTATCACAGCTTTGTCTAAAGTCTCAGCGGCAAGGTGTTCCGCAAGTTTTTTTGCGTTTTCCGCTTCTATCTTTGCAGCTTCCATCGCGGCCATTTCTATTTTTACAGCTTGTAACTTTTTATCAGCTTCTAGCTTCTCGATTTGCAGCTTCTCTCGGAGATCTTTGGCATTCTGTAAATTTTGACTCAGGGTACGCAACTCGGAAGAAATAACTGCGAATGAATCTAGCATTTGCCGATTCTCTACTATCACTTCGTTAAATTGCGGAAGTCTGTCTGTACCTAAAACATTATTATGTTGCAAACAGATCATTTTGCATATTTATTTTATTCGTTATATACTTTTTCTTAAATATGATGCCACTTTTACCGAAAACTATTGTCGATAATTGTTTCAACTTCTCAATTCTCTTTTCCTGTTGATCTTCACCTGGCTTTATATAAGCATCAATCTCTTGCAGTAAATCAATAGCTTCTTCAGACACTTTTACGGCTGTTGCTTTACGTGCAATAATCACCAAAAGTTTGTTACCTTCCCTGAACCACTGTTTGGCTTCTTCTAAGAGTATGAAATAATCATTACTTAAATGCATTCTTTTTTTGGTATCTCTAACATGTTTCCTCAGATGATCCCATCTGTTGCGCAGAGATAAAATTTCATCCGTCACTTGTGGAGTTAATGGAACAATTGTCTCTTCTGTTTTTTTTATAAAAGTTTCAATTCTTTTGTCTAAAATCTAGTAACAAATATTTAAATTAATATTATAATCTTTTTATAATTTCTTCATAATCACAAAATTACCGTAATAATGTAATTTACCGTTATTGTTTGCTCAAACTGTTCAAAAGCAGTTAATGTCGCTTTCAAAACTGATAAATTGTCACCAATTCTTCCATCCATATTTTTTAACTGTTCGTTTAATTCACGTAGATCGTAATTAATTTTTTCGATATCCTCTCTAAAAATACACAGATGCCGATGTTCTTCGAGACGGTTTGACGTTTCGGTTTGGAATAACTCAAATTTGATGCGTACAGAATCTATCGTGCGGTTCAATTTCTCAATGTCTTGTGTTGCTGATTCTAGCGGTTCCTGTAGTCTAATGTTGTCTATTATTTCTTCAGATTTTGTATGTATTTGTAATAAAGATTCCGTAATAAACGTTTTTAATATATTAAGTTTATTTAAAGAACCATCCACATCAGTCAACTTTGTAAAACTTGAGGCGTGTTCAACTTCTTGTTTTGCTTCCTCAATTTTACACTCAATCTTAAAAATAACGAATGAAGAATAATTTACATATTTCAAGGCATATATATAAATTAAATGACGTTGTATTGCATTTAAAATCTGTCTTACCTCTTCAAGATTTCTAAAGATAAAAATTAAAGATTCTAATAATATATCGTAATCTTTGATGACAGTGTTCATTTTTTCACGCATTTGTATGAGTTTTTCTAAAATTTGCTCGGTTGCTTTAGCTTCACCTAATTTAATTAATTATTTTAATTAAATATGATTTCTTAAATGCAACATAATACAAATATGTTACACAAAAAGGAGGATGATGGAAGTCAGCGCGGAAAATAATGTGCAATGCTAAAAAAATGATATATATATATATATAT
>NW_012130156.1:360530-363893 GCF_000143395.1 Atta cephalotes | reverse complement strand
ATGAATGTTACATCGCAGTTTGCACGGTGGGGATGTGATGGCCCTAATCGTTCATTCATGGAATGGGTTCTTTTAATAATTTATTTTGATTTTATTTTTGGAATATGTTGCAAAAATTGTTCTTTGCATTTCAGCGCACACAAGATACACACAATTACTGTCAACCAGTCTTGTTTGACAATGTTCGGCAACGTTTTTAAAGGGTTAGAGACTTTTTTTGCATTTGTGGGTATGATTATCGATTCTATACAAATAAAGATGCGATTTCTATTGTAGTATTTTTGTTATTTTGTTAGCTGATGATCAATAATGAAATCGAAACGTACGCTTGTTCTGTCCTGCGACTTAATATTCATATTGTTGTAATTAAAATTCTTTTTTCATTAACATTTTTATTAGCATTTTTTATTAGCATTTTGTGGATTATTTTCTATGTTGACTCTCTGTTCTTTTTTTATGTATTTTGTTTTAAATTTCGAGAATTCATTTATCTTTGTGAATTTTAATATAAATATGTTTTGATTACCTGTTTCGACAAATACTTGAATACTTTTGATTTTGATATCCAATTCATGAAAAGCTTTGTTTAATTTAGATGAAATCTGAATTCTTATATCTTGTAAATTATCCAAAATATCAACTATTTTAGAAGATTGTGTTGTTATTATTGGATACAATGTCATTTCAAATTTTGTTATCCACGCTAATGTCTATAATAGAACAAATCGATAATAATAAAAATTAGTAAAAGAGATAATAAATAGCATTTTTATGAGCCCTTTCCTATTGAATTTTTTCTAGTCTTATTTTAAATAAATAAATAAATAAGAATAAGTTAAAAACTGATCCTACAAATAAATTAAATCTAAATACAAAGGCATAGTAAAAAATGCTGACAACGTAAAATTAGAAATCACACCTCTTTACTCTCTTCTATTTTTTGCTCACATTCCATTCGCCTTTGTCTTATTACTTGGACAGTAATCTGCCATTTTTTCCTCCATTCTATTATAATTAATTGCCGATTGACAAACTTTTCTAAAAGAGTTTGAACACACACACAAGCTTGCGATACATTGAGATAAAAGTCATCAATCTATCAAGAAAAAATATCAATTCAATTTTTGAAAGAATATGAATACATCTTTCTTATAATATATTATATAATAACATTCTCTTATTAAAATTATAAAATTAAAGAATACATTATAAATTACTTACGTTGTTTATTTCATTGAGAAATGTCTTTGCGTGATTATCAAGTTTTTTGTAAAGAGACTCAAAAGATTTCCATCTTTCTTCTATTTCATTAAACCTAGCCTCATCTAACACATCTTCATGCTTTTTCAGTTCGTTATCGATAAAATCCATTTCATAAGTCAGTTCGTTCACAATTTCATAGAACTGTATATAAAGGCTATTCAATTTGATTCTTTTTACTATTGTAATCTTTGTTTTTGTCCATTCGTCTTCAAGATTTTTTATTTTTAATTGTAATTCGTATTTTTGTATCTCGTCCAGGCGTTCTATAATTGGAAGAATTTCCAGCTCTAAATGATCTACCTCCTCACTTTTATTTTCCAATTCGGCTAATAATTGGCAGTGAGTTTGACGAAAATCACACGCCATTGCCAAATCGCTGCCCATATTTTGATGCTTTTGGAGAAAGACTTTAACAATATCAGTTAGCCAAGCTTGTAAAGTATTATGCTTATCTAAAAATGTAGTTAGTATTCTCGAAATCTCTAAATTTTCTTCCTTATGAGCTGTACACCGTTTTATCAAAGAAAATTTGCGATTTTCCAATTTTTCTACAGCATTTCTTACACCCTGTAACAAACATGATATATATATACACACACACACACACACACACACACACACACACACACACACACACACATATATATATATATATATATATATTTGATGTTAGTATATATTACTCAACCGCTATATTACTCTATAAATAAAATATAACAAATAATAAAGACAATAATATATAATAATATATAATAAAAAATTAATAAACAGATAATTTATAAAATTAATAATATTTATATAGAACGTTTAAAAAAACCTTCAGCCTTTATGTGATAGATAGTAAACATTATAAAGTAAAAAAGTCTTAGTGAACATAGAAGCTCAACCGTTTTTGAGATATTTGAACAATTTTATTAGTATCATAACTGACTTATTGTTTTTTCTTGTTGTATACGATATAAAAAGAGGGAAATTGAGATAAATAGCACCAATAGCCTATTTGGGAAAATTATAGATTCAATAAAGTGATCTCCCATAATGTCCATTCGTAATAGCTGATTCGTAATGGTTGATATCAATTTATTGATTCTCGGAGAAATTTTTAATTATAAAGCAATATATGGAAATTAAATAAAAATATTCAGAAATGTAGTTTGTAAATACTGAGGTAAATCTTCATATACCATATAACAAGTAGTGTAGAAGTCAATATAAGTCAGGTATAATAATTGTTTATGGCTTAGAAACAGCTGAATTTTCAACTTATATTCATAAGATTTTTCATCTGTACTATCTATCATATAAGAGTACTGAATGGTATTTTTTTAATACCCTGTTATATATTAGTGCGATATAGCCATCTTATATCAGCATATAATCCTTTCATTGATAGCTTAACTCGCGTAGTAGTAAATATAATTAATTATTCAATTGATCTGACCTCGGCACCAGGTGCTTCTCTTCCCGTGATATCTAATAATGCATATCCTTCTGACAATGGCTTTGAAATTACGTCTTCTATCATAGCCATTATTTGTGCGTGAAGACGTGCGAGTCGTGGAGAATAAGAAGGATATTCCGTTGTTATTAATTGAATTTCTAACTGGTCCAGTTTTGTGATAGCCTAATGCATTGAATATTAGTAAGTTTAAATATACTCATTAAATTATAAAACGTTATATTATTTCATTGATTAGTCCATTATAGATAATTAGAAAGTTAGAAACATTTACCGATTGTACCAAATCAAAAAAAGCCGTTGTTCTATCCAACAACAGATTATATTGGTCTAAATCGTTAATATAATCGGTAGCGGTGCTAAGAATCGCAAACGCCTGCTCGGTCGCTTGTTCACCTGCAAAGTGTCCCGATGACACTAATCGTTCGGTCGATTTAGTTATTTTAATAGCTTTATCTTGAAATTCCTAAAAAGCAATGAGTTTTTCTTTTAAAAGAGCGTATTACTCTGTACAGTTTTACACACACACACACACACACACACACACACACACACACACACACACACACACACACACACACACACACACACACACACACACACACACACACACACACACACACACACACACACACACACAC
>NW_012130156.1:354634-356905 GCF_000143395.1 Atta cephalotes | reverse complement strand
GTGTGTGTGTGTGTGTGTGTGTGTGTGTGTGTGTGTGTGTGTGTGTGTGTGTTGTGTGTGTGTGTGTGTGTGTGTGTGTGTGTGTGTGCGTGCGTGCGTGCGTGCGTGTGCGTGTGTGTGTGTATATACCGGTTTGTTAGATTATACGAGAGTGTGCAGATCCATACTACGAGAGATCTCTCTTACTTCGATTGGTTTATCGATTATCCAATCTACTTATAAATTAATTTTGGAGGATCTGTTATATATAGTTTATTGTGATTTAAATTAAATAATTTATATTAGGATACAAATTTATATACATACAGAGTTTTTCCTTCTTTCAAACTGCATGAAATTAGAATTAGAAATTATATTTAATTTTAAGCATTAAAAAATATTTGTCTTGTTTTCCGATCTTTTTCACTTGATAAAAATTTGAGATAATAAAAATTTAAATTTATAATTAATAATAAAACACTTAAAATGTAACTTGCATGGATTGTGCAATCGTGTTTCTAAATACTTCGGAATCCAACGTAACGTACACAAGATGGGTTTATCTGATCATGGTGATGTGTAATGGGAGTTACTATACCTAGTGGTTAAATTTATCCTTCGTAGAGTTTCGGGAGACTTGTTTTGCTCAGCGGATACCTAAAATGCTTACGGTTTCGAGAGGATTCGGAAATAGCTATAGACCGAAGCAACTGAATCCCGAAATACCTACACCATAGTGTCATACATGAAATTGCAATGAAAAATTATTCTTTACTAAGAATTATTTGAATAAAATAATTCATATCTAATATATTTTATTTTCACAAAGATTTTCAAATAATGTTTTCCAAAACTTTTAAATAAAATAAAATAAAATAAAATAAGTTGCGTTGACAGAACAAAACAATAACAAATACAAAAAATATAAATTATTATTATATAGATTAAAATGCAATACATGTTTCTTACTTGAAGTAAAGCGATTACTACACGCGTTTCTCCACTTTGCACAGCAATGGTACTTATAGTAGTAGTTGGAGAGATGATTTGTTGTGGCGTATCCTCATTTCTTTGCATGACAATTTCGGAATTTGTCTCAATAGATCTTTCGGGATGCACGTGTGCCATTGAATCAGGACCATCCACCATCATTGTTAATTTTATCTTTTATGTGATAATCAAAACGTTTCAGATCTGTATTAGCAGAATTATATTCGCGGCATAATTATATCATGAAATACTCACTCGATGTTTATATATGCTACGAATTAAGCAATAGTTGACAATATAGCTGCTGAAAATTAAAATAGTGTTACACGACTTTATATCGACGTTTGGACCGAACATACACAGTGATTTCAATGCCTGGTGCTAAATATATTACAATGACGTACGTCGATATAAAACGCGACAATAAACATTTAACTCATAGATATTCTCAAAGATTTTACAGATAAAAAATATATTAACATGTTTTCGAGTTGGCTCTTTGAATTGTCTTTTCTAATTTACTTTATTTTTGGCTTTGCCAAAGATGTTAATACGAAAATTCTGTGAATGTAAAATTGAAGATGATTGTGTCTATAATACAAATAGACAAACTAAAGATATTTAACTGGCAAAAGTTTTTTCGCGACTGAATATTTTTTCAATGTTGTCTTATCTCTTTAATTTGTACTAATTTCTTAAATTAAAAATATAAAAGGAATATAATTTTTTTATCAAAGTTAAAATATTTCTTCTACGCGAAAAGGAATAACAATTTGTTAATTTACAGTTACGATCAATTGAAAATATATACTGCGTACAGTAATATCTGTGTTTTTTCTTTTTGATACAATATATTAATACTTTATGTAGATATCTTTGTGTGTACGATGACGTCATTTACAGAGACGAACAAATGGTAGAATAAAACCGGACTGACTGGTAACTTTCAACAAGTAACGTACGGTGAAAATCATACGTAATCGGAGATGATCCGATAAAAATATCAATCAATATTACAAAAAATTTTTTATATGTTTCTTTATTGGATAAATTTATGATTTCTCCCGTTACATCAGAGGACTGTTCAATTATTTGCAAATAATTTGATCGACTCTTTATATCTTAAAGAAATTTTCCAATTAACACACACACACACACACACACACACACACACACACACACACACACACACACACACACACACTACACTACACTACGTACTACGTACTACGTACTACGTACTACTACTACTACTACTACTACTACTACTACTACTACTACTAACTAACTACTAACTACTAC
>NW_012130156.1:352163-354614 GCF_000143395.1 Atta cephalotes | reverse complement strand
ACACACACACACACACACACACACACACACACACACACACACACACACACATCTCGAAAATTACACAAGGCAATATATTTAATTATATTTGACGAGATATTAGTCGATTTCGGATACCTTTGCTTCAATTTGCAACTTTTTTAATTCAAAAAGAAGCAGTTCTGCATTAGATACAGAATCTCCCAATTGATTGCAACTGCCCTCTAATGCAGCAATTCTGTCATTGAGAATTTCTTCGAGATTACGAAGATCGGTCGCGAGCAGCGCGAGAGCAAGACATTGCTCCAATTGAGTTTTTCTGCTACGAAAAATTGTCTCGATCAACCGCCTTCTATCGTGTAGTTCTTCCAGCCATTTTTCGACTCGTAATACGGCTAATGAAATATATTTATATTTCATTATTATATTTTTTTTATCATAAAAATTTTAATTTTATGATAGTGATCTAGCTAAATAGATAAGCAATTAATTAATTTATTAAATAGACATTTGACATACCATGATTAGCTTCATCTTTAATCGTATCCGACCTAGAATCTAAAGTGCCTTCGTTTATCAATTCCTTAAGTTCATCCAGCAATGTTTTACCCTCCCGCAAAGCACCCATCAATCCTTCCAACATATCTTTGCGAAGATCCTGAATCTTCGATAGAAAACTTTTTACTGCTTCTATTTCGATCGGTAGTAATGTGTTGTTACATGCCATTTCCAACGCCTCCATATGTTCTCTACATTCTGCCGCACGACTAAAAAAATTAAATCTATTTTGTTAAATAATTAATTCAAAAGCACAAATATATGATTAATTAATTACACTTTGCTGTACCATTGAAATAATACGTTTCGGTCAAGTATTTTCTTACGACGTTCTAAAAGTTGATTTATATCGTGCCATGCTTGACCTAATGTCTCCGCCATGGCAGTGTATACTTCTGCTCTTGGTCTCTGAGTCGTGATTAATTGATCAGCTTGTCGCAATAATTCTTCTACCGGGCTTTGTTTATTCTGATTATAAAGTAAAGTTTTAATTAATGGAGATCTTAAGCACTTCTAATTTAATTGTATTTAATATAAACTTTTACACAATTCGAAATTTATTTTGATACGTTTAACTTTACCTGTAATCGGAGTAACACTTGATCGTGTGCATTCGAAAGTTCCATGGCTTCTTTTACGGAAGCACCAAGTTTCGTTAATTCTGGTTGTAGCTCGAGTATTTTCAGCTTTAGCCATTCGCCGCTCTGAACAAAAATGATAATAAAACGATGTATAGTGATAAACATCAGATATTTTCCGAGTCTTCCGACAGTATAAACGACATGACATAGATAAACTGAATATTATTAAATACTCATTCTTCATTGAATGATCATTTTTATTTATTATATACAATTACTAGAATATTGTATTCATTATTTTAAATAATTGCAAAGTATAATAAATAGCAAAGAAAAGCTAAAAAAAAATGTTCGTTTGCTTATGCAATATAAAGATTATTTTAATTATTTTAATTTATTTAATTATTTTAATCTCAAATAAATTTTGAAATTATCTAATAGTCATATACAATGTCGAAAATCATATTCAGAAGAGAGATCTTTTCCTCTAGCATTATTAAAAAGAAAAGATAGAAAGTAAAAAACGAGTATAGACAGAAATCGACCCTCCAGAGTTCATCAACCTCGTGAGGTTCGGCTGCAGAAAGGAGCAAGATATGTTTCCATTTTCATCTTTGGCATACTGCCGAATAACTACATTTGGATTGACCAATTCTCTCTTCTGGTATATCGCTGAAATTATTTCTTTTTTTTTAAAGTAGTGAAAGAGATATATTATTTTATGATCATCTTTTTAAAGATATCAAAATAATTGACAAAATTAGCAAATACTCAATGTATTTGTTAAAAGCTTGAGAAATATATTATATTGTATTATAAAAAAAAATGTCATTTGTGATTTACAGATTAGAGTAAAAGTAGAAAAGATTATACACCAGTAATAAAAATAATTATATTAATTATATTAATTGTAATTTTAATTTCTTAAGTATTATTTGTTGGAAATTACTCAAATTAATCTGATATGCACAACATGCAATAATATTAAATAAATTCTCATGCTTGACAATGTTAGTCATTGCATTGTAAAAATATGTTTATGCGTGCTAAAAATCTTTATTTAATATTTTCTCTCTTGTTTCGGACGAAATACTATTGTATTAGATTGATACATATGATATAGACTATTATAGACGAAAAAGTACGATAAAAGAAAAAATTATGTTACTCGTTCGCCACTGAGCCGGGCCAGGTTGGGCTCAAGCTGCCTCGACTCGTCTCGTATACATGTGTGTGTGTGTGTGTGTGTGTGTGTGTGTGTGTGTGTGTGTGTGTGTGTGTGTGTGTGTGTGTGTGTGTGTGTGTGTGTGTGTGTGTGTGTGTGTGTGTGTGT
>NW_012130156.1:339409-349407 GCF_000143395.1 Atta cephalotes | reverse complement strand
CACACTAACACTACACTACACTACACACTACACACACTACTACACACGACTACACACTACGACACGTACACGACACGTACACGACACTACACACTACACACACACACACACACACACACACACACACACACACACACACACACACACACATATATATAATCGGCAATTATAATATAAATTTGCGTGTTTCAATATTTAATGCATAATTATAAATTCTTTTTTTACTTTTTATAATTCAAATTAACAAGCTTTTGTTCTTTTATGTAGTAAATTTTTTAATTAAAAAGACGGGAAAACTTTGCTTTATTTCGTCTTTCTTAATAAGCAGATTCATGATTTTTGACATTTTAATTTGATGTATGATGCACCAAGTTATTTTTTATATGAAAGTTTAATTTTTACTTGGCACGGTATAACAATCACCTAAATTCGATTCGCGTTTAAGCGGTATTGTTAGTAAGAATGACGACAGCAACGGCAGTAACACTTGCGTGACACATGTCACGAGTGTATCACGTCACCAGCCGATCGGTTGCAGTAACCAGCCGAACCAAGACTGAACCGACAGAGCGCAGTACGGCCTCCGGCCAGTCCGCACTCCGGTTAGCCGGGTTAGCCTCCGGCCGGTTGCCTCCCGCTCACCTTCGTTGCGCTCGTCGAACACGCTCTACAGAGCAGAGTTGCGCAGGGCAACAGTTTCGAAAGTGAAATTGTCGATTGTAAACGAAAAAAGTCTTTAAGTGTAATATATGATCATCTAATATATTTTTAATTAAATTTTATTATGTTAAAAATTATCACACACAATTTCTTTTAAACATCTTTTATTTACACGAATAACAAATGCGTCATGCGATACATACTAAAAATTCATGACAACATATCAACGTCTGAACTGTAGAAAGTGCTATATTGAAAAAAACATGAAGAAAAGTTTATGTCGAGCAATTAATGAAAAGCGATCCATTTCGCGAAGATCGATCTATATCCGCATACGAAGTACGGTTTATATCGAGAAAGCAAGATTAAAATAGGATTAAAATTAAAACATTAAAAATCAAGACGATTCCCGTTCTCAATCATATAAAATTTATGAGAAAAAAAATTGCGGTCTTCACGCCTCGCGCAAATGGACCACTTTTCATTCATTTCTTGACATAAACCTTTCTTCATATTTTTCTCAATATAACTTCTACGACTCAGGCGTCGATATTATATAATATTACATTAAAGTTATTATATAAAGTATTTGCAATAAAGTTACAGACAGCGAAGCATAACGAATACGCAATTAACAATTCTTAATTCTTTTAATCCTGCCGATTCTATATAATACATGTGATATTTTCAACAGCAAACATATGTATAAACATCTTTTTCTTTAATCAAAATCATAAAATCTATATTTGCTGGTAATATTTGTTTTTATCAAATTCTTAATATAAAATTTGTCTTCATCAAAGCTGCAAATAATTTTTCGTTGTAAGAATTAGATAGATAATCATTGTTATATTTAATTGCAATAATAAAGGAAAACAAAACTTACAAATTTAAATGAATAAGAATTGTTCTAAACACATATCAAACAGCTAGCATATTAAAATGTAATAAACAAAGAATTTGAAAGAAAAAAGGTTGATCAAACGTCGGTCAAAGATAGTAGCTTTGTCACCAAAATTACACTTACAAACTCACCTTTCTTGTTTTTTCAAGAAAATCTTCATCTTCTAAATTATCTTTCTGCATCGATGATATTTTAATTTCGCTATCCTCATAATGTCGTAAAAGATTTTGCGAAGGCAACGGTGTATCCTCATATTCTTTTAAATTAGAGCATGTGCTTTCATTCAACACATGTTCTCGGATTTTCGTTGCAATATTTTGATCCGATTGCACTTTTTTCGAACTTTTGCCAGTATACTTTTTAGGTTCTTCTGTTAAAAAAAATTTAATTATAAAAGAGTGAATATAATAATAAGAGATATAATATTCATTATTTTTTATTACTATATATAAATTATTATTATACTATAGTATACAAAGAATTATTAAAATTATAAAAATTACAAAATACTAACTGAACGAAGATAAATCGAGATGATAGTGAATGTCATCTGTTTTTTCGCGCGATTCTGCTTCTAGCACACCTTCTACTTTTTGAATATCTTTCACGTCAATATATTGCCGATGGTCTTGCACGGTATTTGATATCACTTTATAAGAGGCTACGCCTAATCGAATGTCGTGCAAAACACGCAAAACGGTTGTCTCGGTAACTTCTTTTATAATTTTGTTTGACTTTTCCTACGCAAACAAATCATAACTTGTAATACTTTAAAAGTGTAATAATTACACTGCTTGATACAATATTAAATGAAAATTGAAGTAATTGAAGTAAAGGACTTTAAAAAATATACATATATTTTATAAACAATACAAAAAGATAAATACAGTAGGCTAATGAGAGTCAGCAATAATAAACGCAATTATTTAATGAACAATCAATAATCAGATATTGAATTGATGTTTTCTTTATTTTGAACGTTTCAATTCTCTTTGGGATCCTCCTCAGCAAGAATGATAAAAGTATAATTAGCTCGCATGTCCATAATGTTTAAGTCACTCGCAAATTGACGAAGATGCAACGTTATTAATCATCACGGAACATGAAGCATGTGCCGTTTGTCGTTGCTAATTCTCATTAGCCTACTATTTATCTTTTTGTATTGTTTAAAATTTGAGAGTCCTAATATAATTATTGTTATATATATATATAAATTTTTTCCTTTGAGAATCAGTTTACTAACTGAATTATATAACATACATTAGTAATTTTATCCATTGTTTTCATTTGTACTGTTGGGTTTATTCCACTGATAGTTGAAATATTTGATGTTGTTTCAGGAAATTTTTGATTTTCATTGGTCGAAGAAGAAGTAAGAGGTGCAATTGTAGTTATTAGTTTAGGCTTTTCCATGGTCCACCTTTAAATGTTTGCAATTTTCTGAGTTGATGAAAGATTTTGTTGCAATATATTAAAAATGGATGCATATTATTGATTTTAATTGATACTCATAATTTTATTTGATAATTAAAAATAATTAAAATTCATATAAATACCAAGTGGAACCAGAATATGTCATCACGGGTGCAGAAAGATCTTCGCATTCCGGCGATGTTACGAAAGATTCACTTCTCGAACGTGGAGGTGGAGTTGTTGAACATTCAGTTGCTGTTGTATAACCCTCCACATTATATTCTCCTATTGCACTTTCGCTACGAGACTTTTCGATAAGTTCCTATAAAAATAAAAAAGATGAAATTATTTTAAGAATGTTTTAAAATATTTTTTTAAGAGAGAAAAGGAGAAGAAAAATATTTATAAATCAATATTAAAATCAATATTAATATATACCTTAGAATTAAAATCTTTATTTGATATTTCGACATTTTCCATAGATTGCGAACGAATATGAAATGAACTGTCATCAAATTTTTCCATTGGAGGAGTAATAGATTTAATTACATCAGATTTGATTTTTGTAGCTACAATTTCCGAAGTTATTGGTTGCATTTCAGCAATTATAGACACGGCTGAAGTTGTCATATTCGACATCAATGTAGTCGTGTTAGAAGCCGTATGCATGGACTCGTTTGACGGCGACATAGCAGGTATCGAGAGCAAGGACGAAGCAGAAGACGTCACAACGGCAGGAATAGACATCGGTCGAGTTTTAGCTCCAGCTTCACATAGTCTCGCATCCAGTTTTTCCGCGAGACGCGTAACTTCCGCTAATTTCGCCGAGATAGCTTCGACTGCTGTCAAATTATCACCAAAGATCGAAGCATCCTCAACTTTAGACATCCTAGAAAAGCGAATTTATTGATCAAATTAACTTTCTAAATAGATGTTTTTATTCTGGAGTTTAGAAATTTTTGAATATTATTTATCCAATATTAATATCCATTGTTAATGAATCTCGTAAGCTTTGTACGATATTATTACTTTTTGTTGTTTTATATTAATATTACTTTTATACTTTCGTTATAATTGTGTGTAAAATAATAATAAAAAAATTTAAGAATACATTAAATATATTGATACTACTTTCAAATCGTATTCATATCAATTTCAATATTGGTTTTTTTTCAAATGATTTTTTTCATAGGATTAGAGATAGTTTAGTTTGTAATCGGAAAATAATTAAATTAAAAGTATAAGTTGAATTAAAAATAGGACATAAGAAAATGTTACGTAATTAATAATTGACAGTACATTGACAATACATCGCGGCGTCACATGGTCTATGCAATTTGGGGTAAAGTTCTAATTTCGTAGCTCACGTTTGCTTTACGAAGCGTCATAATTGATTTCTATATTAAATCTTAAGAATCTTAAAGATAGATTTATTGAAAAAATGTTTAATCTAAGTTTTTGAACGTTATGATTTTTTTATACAGTTCTTCTTTTTTATTACTAAGATAAATGTACCAAAAATAATCTTCGTGATGTGTACAATACGGTAGATGAAATCTTCTTGATGCAAACTAGTTCACCAAAATATTATTGAAACGAGATTCACGTTTACCAGTTGAGTTTTAAGTTAAGACATCACTGTGGAACGAAGCCAAAGAAGTGTGGACCATGATATTTTATTATTTATAAATATTGTAACAATTTTTTAGAATGTAATTATTCAATGCTAAAACAAAATTTGTAAAATAATCGTATTATAAAGTATAGATTTAGAAGAAGATTGCTAAATAATATTTTTATGAAGAAATTTCGTGGATGTCTATTACACGGATTAAACATAACTAATAAAAAAACTAGTGTGTGTGTGTGTGTGTGTGTGTGTGTGTGTATGTGTGTGTGTGTATATATATATATATATATATATATATATATATATATATATAGAATAAAAAATAATCTGTATTTAAATTGAATCAAGCGTTATGAAATGTCAATTATCTTATTGCAGTTCACTTACATGCACCGTTTCTAAATTATAGAAGCTATCTCGACGAGAGCCAGCCATAGACTGACATACACTCTGGTAAACACGCAAGCGTTCCACACACCAAGCGTATATTACACTACATTTACTAATTATTATATTTCATTTATTATCGAATTGTGTTTTATAAAAATAAAAAAGAAAAATTTTAAACATTTCTTATTTCGATTTATGTTATTATTAAAACATTTTTATAGAATTATTTTTACTTTATAATTTTCATTTTTTTAACGCTATTTCTTTTGCATAATTGTGTAATTCAAATCATACTAATCTCTGAGGCGTAATATCTTCATTAATGTAAAAGTTTATTAGTAATTATATTAATGCGGAACGATTCTTTTTATACTTACGGTTGATTATAAAGAGGTTCCTTCAACCTCGTCTTAAGGAGACGACCTAATCTTACCATCCGACCAACTTCCAATAAAAGTTTCTCTCGATTATCAAGGATATCTCTTATACTTTCTTTGATGCGTACTTTTGCCGCTGCATCTTCATCTTTTGCAAAATGATACAAAGCCGTCACTGTTTCCGCCAAATTTTGTAATCCGGTACAATGCTTTAAATAAATTCATTTAAAATATAGAAAAGACAGAGACAATATATATAGTAGATAATGTATAAAATAATGATTCTTTTATTTTAAAATATTAAAAGAATAGAATACTTAAGCAACTTTTGAATTTACATATTGAATTATATTAATTTACGTTCATACATCTTCGACGTTTCTATGAAAAACAGCGCATACTCGTAGTCGGGTTAATTGTTCCTGACTAACAGATCGGAATTGTCGCCAAGCATGTCGTAATTTTGAAGATAGATTAGCGTTACCCTCTAAAGATATTCTGCAAGATAATCTTAGTACACGTGCTCCAGTCACCAATTGACCACCATATTCGTAAGTTCCCTGTAAATATTTATCTTATTATACTTATGTGCTTGACAATTCTACAGAAAGTGAAACAGAATAACTCTCTCTACAGAATAACTCTATTATTGCTTTTGTTTTATCTTATGAAAATAATTTGTAATAGTAATCACGCTATAAAATTACTTTTGCTGTTTCTTGAAAAGATTGATGTTCCTCTTTTTGCAATTGTATTTCCTTGACATTACAACCAACTTCCATGTGATTTCGAAGTAAAACATTGAATAAATCATTTAACCATTTAACAGCCTGGAAGGTACAATAGACATATAGATTTATTATATTTTTTTGCACGCATTAAAACATTTTTGTATTATATCTTAGTCCGTACTTGTTCGGCATCGCTCTCGTACATGTATATCAAAGCTATCTGTTTCAATGACAGCTTTTGTAATTCTACACTGTCATTAAATATATTCTTTCTGGCATTTGTCGCATCTAGTATATCTTTGACATTGACGATATCTTCATCGTAATTTACATGAACTTCTCGACCAAGTGCATCCTTTACGGGCATAGAAAGAATGTCCGACAATTTTTCACCTTCTTTTACAAGCTCGCGTTCTAAACTGTCTGAAAAATTATTTAAACATGAAACTGAACAAATATTAGTAACTATCAAAATAATGAGTCATCTTTACCTAAAATCGTTTGACTTTTTTCCAAAGTTAAGAGTTTAATGCTTGCTTGAGAAAAGTTGTAATTCCTATTGCCCATGACTAATTGCTCAAATACTTCACTCGTCTTATCGAAGTACTGTAATAATAAATAGCAAAAAAAACCACTTTCAATTGCTAACAACTAGGTCAATAAAAATTTGATTTCTACCTCAGAAACGAGTCTAAAGAATCTTTGCGAAGTGATTAATACATTTCTACGTCTTTCGAGTCGTGAAGCGAAGCTACGACAAACAAAGTCCATGAAATCTCTTTGAGATTTTAAATCTTCTGGTAGTTTACTTTTAGGTAGACTATCAATTTTATGAAGCAGCTCTGCATATCGCCCATAAGTCTCCTGTAAACACATTAGAATTATATCCTATGTAATACTTTTTAAAACGAAACAAATTTTTAAAACAAAATGAAAATTATAAAATTTTACTCATTTACCCGGCATTGAAGCTCAATTTTTTCGTGTTGCCTTCGGAGTTCCTCGGATGAAGAAACGTCGAAACCAACCTGACAACAAGAGTTCAACATTACGTCTGCTGGACCCAAGATCCAATCAGTAACGCTTGATACACCCTGTTCCAGATTTTCGATTACTCTCGCAGTATCCAGATTTCGTTCCATTTCTGTCCATGAATTTTCAATGTCCATCTGCAAACGATAGAATAGCATTGTATTAAAACATTGTACTAAATACATATAAAATAAATTTAAATATGCCAAGTAAATGTGATTAAATAACCTGTTTTAATTCAATAGAATCGAGTAGCTTATGAATTCCTTTAATCGTATCCAAAATATCCTTAGAGGATTCTCTACTCATGGAACTTACTAAATTCCTACCTAAATAAATGAAATTTAACTTTTTCCATTATTTTTACATAAGAGACACCATTGCTTAAAATAAATTATTAAATTTTTATTAGCATCAGTTACAAACTACATACATTCTTTTATTTATTTCTTAATATTTATATAATATATTTTTAATCTCATAAAAAAAAATCTAATAGATAAAAATGTATAAACCTGATTGAAGTACATGACGTGCCGTTGATAACAATACTATGCCCATTTCCCAATAAGACTCCACGTCATTCGATTGCATACGAATACCATCAAAAGTATTCAATTTTTGATGTAAATTTGTCATCTTCGATACAAGCTCTAATGCATCTTTCGAATAATTTTCTATTTTCTAAGAAAAAATAAATATCAAGCTAAGAAATTAACATATCATTTGCATTTAATTTGTATGTGGATAAAAATGTTTAATTTACCATACGTTTCTTAATCCATTCGATGTGATTGTACGCCTTGTTACCTGCTAATTCGTACGGTAATTGAGAAAAATCGATGTACACATGCAGCCTCGTTAGAGTAATGTATAGTGGCTAAAACAATTAACAAAAATAAAAGAAAATCAAAGTTATTACGCCTTTATACAATAATAACGCACAATTAATATTTTATTAATTGTAATTGTAATATATACAATTAATATTAATAATATTTTTTTAATTTAATCCAAACCGAAAAGACATTTTTCTACTTACAATTAGCTATGTTCACATATTAGTTTAATGTCATTATTGTTGTAATATTTTTATTAAATTGATTTACTCACTTCGCCTTCTTTGTGAGATTTGGTACAACTGTCGACACGTTTATCCCAAAAACCATCCGGCCGTATCACGATCACAGAAATGACTTTAGATCCTATCAGATTCGTAGAAAGTCTAATACAAGATCTAGTTACGCGCCATGCACTATGACGCGCGTCTACAATTAGAACCAATCCATTTTCCTTCGTCTCGTCGCTATGTAATTAATCATCAATAAATATTAAATCACTTATATGTATAAATATATATATATATTTTTTTTTTAAGTGTGTATATATCAGTTGTATACATTAATGAGATATCAAATATTCTATACCTGAAAATTGATATAAAATATAAAATGAGGGACTCTAATTTTGATTTCGTTGCTGAATCAAATTCTGGTGGAACATTTATTACTATTAAAGGTCGTCCGTCGTGATCACGACCGCCTGGAATATATGCAAGCTTTGATTCTAAATCCTCTAGAATATTCGCTGCTTTCAAATTTTTCATTGGCATCTCCATAACTATTTGTTAAAAAGAATCGTCTTAATATATAATTAGACAGTAAGTTTTAAATAATAAAATAAAATTTCCTAAACATATTTTTTATATTTAATGTTTTATGCATCAACATTTTAATTATAATTATAATCTGTACACACACACACACACACACACACACACACATATATATATATTATATATAAAATAGTACTCACCAATTTAATATAATGATGTCTACACTGAACCATATCGAAAAATTCGGAAACACTTGAAAAGTATTATAAAGAAACATTATACATGCAGTGCACGTAATATATACTTGATATACATCGCGGAAATGTGGAATATCAGTGAGCAGCTGTTTCAACTCCAGATATTATATCTGTATGTCCACGTGAGCAACAAGCAAACTATCGTGCCTCGTTAATGTGAGTCTGTCGCACGTGTTCGCATTAGTGACAGAAGAAAAATTTTTACATGTGTGTAAATGTATGCACGTGTATTTATATGAAATGAAATGTGTACGAGCACAATGCACGATAGATGTAGTGCGAAGCTATAGCTGCAATGGAGGCTGCAGGAAAACCGAAAGCCATCTCTGGTCCATTCAGATACAACGGTACTTTGGCACCGATTAACCGTGTGTTCCCCTTCTTTTATGCATGGCTCTTCCCTTCCTCTCTATCTCTCTGGAACTGCATTTTTCGACTCCTTATCTTCCTGGAGCAGAAATATGCAGAAATATTTTAAATAAACGGAAATTACAGAGAAATAACATAAAGATATTTATGCCAAAGGTTTTATATGATTTTTGGGCATATATAGAATTAATAGATATCGCAAATCACTTTATAATTATGCAAATTTAATTATTTACAAGCAGAATGCTTTTATTACTATTTCTAGTACAGTAGGAACATTCGAAAGAATTCGACAGTTATTTCGACGAATAAAAATCTAAATTATTTCAGAAGGAAAAATTTTCGAACATTTATAGTATGATAATAATGATATAATAATTATATAATAATTTAATTACAAAACATATTGAATACATTATCTTTAATAATGTAAATAATTCAAAAATTTATTAGTTAATATATTACTATTCAATATGTTTAATGTAGTAATATATTAAACAAAAAGTATAACAAAAAAGAAACATGTGTGTGTAAGGAAAAAATTTATGAATTATATATATATATATATATATATATATATATATATATATATATATATATATACGTACTAGTCAAGTAAT
>NW_012130156.1:338621-339389 GCF_000143395.1 Atta cephalotes | reverse complement strand
TATATTACGTACAGTTCAGATTACGATGATATTCTAAATTAACATTTTTTATAAAAGATCTTTAAAATAATTACTCTAAAAAAAGACAAATTTATAGCAATTTATATGACAAGACAAGTTTATTTTAAACTATTCGATTATTTAGGCAACTATACGGTACGTTGCCTTCAAGTAAATAGTTTACAACACTTTTTATTCTTTAATAATTTGCAATCATTGATGAGGAAAACATTGATATTTTTTGTGTATATTTACGTATTTATTCCCAATATATAGCATTGTATGATCTCATTATAAAAATCGAAGAAAGAGTGAAGAGAATAAGGCTATATTAATAAAAGAGATTAATATCAATATAATATACAATACATTACGCACAATAACTATATAAACTTTGAATACAAATTTTAACATCTTAATATCTTACACGTCAAGCATTACATAACACTTTCTGATCAAACTCTTAATCCAATAATATAATCAAACGATACATTTTTCATTATTATAAAGATATATATTGATAGAAATATGTATATACAGAAATATGCACAGAATATAAACACCAGTAAGACAAAGATAGATGTCGAGAAAAGCTGAAGAGATTTGGCGTCGCTACAGTCGTCGACCACGGGGAAGTTCGCCAGTGCTCCATCGAGCCTCGTGCTATATCAAGCATATTTGCTATCTTTCTCTCACTCTTTTTGGCCATTTCTTTTCTTTTCTCTTTCTATCTCTTTTCCTCTCTTTCTCCGTTTCTCTCTCTCTCTC
>NW_012130156.1:302536-337513 GCF_000143395.1 Atta cephalotes | reverse complement strand
TCCACTCGAGCCTCGTCGTCGTATAATACTAAGACATATTTGTCTATCTTCTTCTCCTCTTTCGTTCTACTTCTTTCTTTTCTTCTTCTATCTCTTCTCTCTTCTCTTCTCTCTCTCTCTCTCTCTCTCTCTCTCTCTCTCTCTCTCTCTGTCTCTCTCTCTCTTTCTATCCCTCTTTCACCCAAGTTGGGCATCATCAGCATCATTTTGCTCTTTGATCATTCTTTAGATAGTACTGTAAATGTGATACTTTTGATATTTTGATATGTGAGAACGATCGGAAAATTAACGGGGTAATCGTCGAGCAAAGCGATCTCCTCAACAAGAAGGAGGAGGAAGAAGAAACACGACAATGGGCAACGCTACCACGAAAGATTATTCAAGAAGTATCTCCGTTGGCACCAGCTCGAAAAAAACGCGTTGGGATAATCCAGGTAAATTAGTCTATTGTTTTAGCCTTTTAATGCTATGATTCTTAATCATTTTGAAAAATCATTATTGAGAATCAAGAGTAAATTACCATGTTGAACTAAAAAAGAAGAAATCGCTATCTAATTTAGTGCAATAAATGTTATATTTTGAAATACATCAGCATAAAGATTTTTCCTTGTTTCTCTTTTTTTTCTACCTTTCCTATCATAACGTTTATAACAACAAAATAATTATTTATTTTTAAAAGTAATAAATGTTTTTATTACTTCCGAAAGATATAATCTTTACCCATTTTCTTAAATATATATAAATTATCTTTTTTTATATTATAATAATATAATTACACTTAATAGTAGTAAAAATATTAATAATAAATTATTTTCTAATATGTGTCGTACAATTTATAATTTACATAATAATTACATTATTATAACTACATTGTATTCTGTCAAGATTTATTATTTTTTTATTATAAATGTCATCATTATCTATTTTTTTCATATAGTTCATTTTCCTATTGCTAGTGATACAAACTTAAGATATAAAAGATTACAAAAATTGTTGTCACACGCAATTACGTTCAATTAATTTCGATATCGAATAGCATCTAAAATTAGACTGTTACTAACTTTGATTTAGAAACGATTTAGATTGATTTTCAGTCTACTCCATTAATTACTATAACATTGTATAATGTCCATTTTTAATACATAATCAATGAACATTATGCGAAATCAGGATATCTCAAATACTTAATCTAATGATAATGCGCCGGTTCAGTACTCTACTGTACTGCCAAACGCGACGCATTTTATTTTGGGAGCGGTACTTACGTACCGATGTTGAAAATCATCTGCTTCTATATACATACATGAATATAATATAGTTCTAGAGAATATATTTCTTAACATTAATATTATGTTTGCTTGTCACTTTCTTCAGTTTCAAATAAAAAAGAATATTATTAAATGCATAATTATTACAAAATAGATTAATTATTAATTTTATGAAAACTTAAAAGAACTGAAGAAATTTGGTATAGGTCTTCCGGCCCCACCAGGCAGACCTATCTTGATTTCGGGAACGAACGAAACGCAGCCAGATCTTGTTGCAATACGATGGGAGAGATCACCAAGTAATGGTGGATCGGCGATCGTCGGATACTTGATCGAACATCGGCGACTAGGCTCTCCTCATTGGATACGAAGCACCTCCGGTCTTTGTGCTTTTCCAGAACTAACTCTCAGTGGGCTTGAGCCAGGATGGCGTTACCAATTTCGAGTCAGAGCACAAAACGCACTTGGATTTTCACAATCAAGCGAAGTCTCCGAACCACTCACAGTTACTTTACAAAGAGCCGCTGTCGCTTGCGCTCCTCATTTCGATCTAGAGCTTAAAGATACGGTTGCACTCGAAAACGAACAGGTACGTAAAGATTATTGCACGTTCAATCATAAAACTTAATGCATTTGTAATTTTCCAATATAGACTGAATTTGTCATACACTTCTCTGGTACACCATTGCCAAAAATTTCATGGTTTAAAGACGGTTTCGAGATCTTTAGTAGTAGACGCACTAGAATTATTACGGATAATGGAAAAAGTGTTCTCTTGATTCATCAGACCGCGCTTAATGATGAGGGTGAAATTAAATGTACCGCCACCAATCGAGCAGGTCATGTTGCTACCAAAGCTAAATTAATTCTTGAAGGTAAATTATCAAAATAAAAAATATGTAAATATAAATATGTGATTCAAATTTTAAATAAGAAGATCCTATATTCGATTCAATCCTATTTTCGAAGCAAATAAACATTATTTTTTAATATCGATAAATTGCTGAATTATTTGTCTTAGCATCTCCACGGATACGATTGCCACGTCAATATGAAGATGGTTTACTTTTTGAGCAAGATGAGACTATTAGACTGAAAGTATCTTTAGCAGGTAGACCAACGCCTTTTGTCACCTGGTATCATGACGGAGAACTGATATCCAAAGATATTAGACATATATTTGAAGTGATGGATGGTGAATCAGTATTGAGAATACCAGATGCCAAACGAAATGATCGAGGAGAATACACTGTTAAAGTCGCAAATAAATTAGGCGAAGATACTGCGTCTTTTCTAGTCACTGTGACAGGTGATGATATTACATTAATTTAAAGACTAGGATTTTAAAATGTCATGTAAATTTGATAAGTTACGTGTTTTTTTGAATTATCGATTTTATCAACAGATCGACCCGCTGCTCCTGGTAAAATAGCTGTTGCGATGACACTAGGTAGATCGGTGACGTTGTCGTGGAAGGAACCAGAAGATGACGGCGGATGTAAAATCGGGACTTATATTATCGAGTACTACAGAGTACGTAATTGAAATTATTATTTCCATATGTAAAAATTTTCAGAAACTTGGCAATGATATTTTAGATTGGCTGGGAGGTATGGCTTAAGGCAGTTACAAGCAGACGCACAACCGCAACATTAACTGAATTAATCGAAGGTTCTGAATACAAATTTCGTGTGAAAGCTGAGAATCCTTACGGAGTCAGTGATCCGAGTGAAGAAAGCGATGTTATTTTCATTCCAGACATTAAACGAAGGTACTTTATATTATCGACAAATATTTAAATTTAGCATACATTTAGTTACGCAACAATAAATTCATAATTTTACGTTGTAGAATCGTAACACCGTCTTTGAATGAAAAATCGCAAAGTCATCGAGAGATCAGCAGATCTCGTGGTGATAAACGAGAGAGAGAGGTGAGTTTCACTATGCCAGCGCAAAGAACTAGAAGTCTAACAAGAGAAGAAGCTAAAATCCGAGACGACGAAAGTAATAGTCGCTTTAAATACGATGAGCGATCAGCTTCGGTGCAACGACTCGCAATGCCAACTTCTACATTGGATAGACCGTCCAGAGCCGATAGTAAAGTAACATTTGCACTGGATACTTTGGAAAAAGAAGAACCTCCGATTCCTCCGGTCAGATCAAGAGAGCACAATTCCACGAAGCAACAAGTTTTTCTTAGAAATCATACCAACCAATCAAATATTGCGATAAATGCGAAAGACAAGGTAAGAAATAATAAAGTGTAAAAAACGCTATAAATAAATACTGGCTTAAAAGAAAAAAAATACTATATAATAATATATTTATTTTTGAATGTAGCAAGATGTTATTACGAAAGAAGAAACAACAATGACATTAAAATCAATACCAACTATGCAAGTCTCTTCTCCAATTATCGAAGACAATATCACGTCACATTTTATAATCAAAGAAAGGAGTCTCTCTCCACTCAACGTGCCAAGAATTCAAGAATATCAGAATGAGGAGAATCGTACTACAGCGAACTATCAATTTTTATTATCATCAAATTCAATTCCAAAAAAACAGACCGTTGTAAACGAATTATTATCATTGGATAATTTGCAATCTCAGAGAATATTGCAAGAGCATGATGAGAACGCATTACACGGTAGCTCGGAATTCATGCTTGTTTTATATCCAGAAGATGAAACACAAGAGGAAGATATCAGCATGGAGAACTCTACAGAAATTCGAGTTAAAAGCAGTATAAGTAAGTACAAGTGAAATTTTTTTATTAAAATATTTTTGAAAAATAAAAATTGTCTGTAAATGTTAACTTTATAATCACTGTTTTAGATGATAAACAGAATATGATTGAGTTAATAGAAGATGAGGATGATCTCATACCACCACCAATATCATTATCTCTTCCAGAATTATTTAGCGCGCAGCATCAAATGGTGGAAATAATGCGAGAAGCGGTTAGCTCTACTGAACTTCTTCACGAACGAGCTATGGAACGCTTTTATCGCGCAGTTGCTGCTGAAGAGGCATCCGAAACTGCCAAACAAAAAACGCAATTTGAGAAACAAACCAAACTGACACTATTAGATGTCGAATCTGTTCAAAGACCATCGCTTCGAAGACGCTTATCCAATTCTGGTACTACTACGAAAAATTTAATCATTTCCTGGCAAGCCAAAAAGAATCGTCGAAGATTGAGCGAAGGACAAACAGATGCGGCATCAAAAACATTAAAACTTCTTTCACCAGTTTTGTTATTGGATGTTGAAGCTAGATCAGACCCAAATCTTCCCTCTGAAATGATAATGGCAGACCCTTGGGAAAAGAGCAACAAAGTCGAATTCGTGGAACGTCTGCGTAGATGGCACGAAACGACTGTGCCGTTATTAAAAGAGGTGCAACAAGAGGAGTCGATTCAAATGTATAATGAAGAGAAGGTGATAATTCCATCATCCATTACTGTGGATAAAGTAGAATCTCAATCGCTGGCTCAAACAAAGGAAACAGAGAAAGAGAAAAATATTAGCATTGAGACTTCCGAAGAGTCATCAGAAGAGATCAGTAGTGCAGACAGCGAGGATTTGAAATTATTAAAATCAAGGATTCTGGCAAGACAAATTATCGATGAAGAAGATACTTATCATCCTAGGGGAAAACCAATACCACATGTCGAACCAGAACTACAGATTTCGTATGACAGGTTACCAATTTGTGAGATTTCATCTCTTTCACCCATCAGAACGGTTACTTCCGCCTCATCTAATAATGTGATGCCCAAATCAATCCTAAAAAAGCCCAAAGACGAAATGACAATTACTCAGAACAATTTTGGTAGATCGATTCCTCCAGAAAAACCAATTAGGAAGGCATTATCGCAATCGTATCAACAAGAAGATATAGAAGAGATAAATATGGATACTAATAACAAAATTTTGAATCTTCCTATGTCTATTGTGTCCGAGACTCTAAAGACTCCTACGATGTCAGAATCAGATACAGATAGTATTATATCTGCAGCAGAAGCAGCAAAAAGTCGAAGAATGCAATCGAAATTGCGATCCATAACACCTGAAGAAGAAGCAGCCGAAATAGAAGCTAAAATGGCTGTTATAAATCAATATACTGAGATAGTGCGAGAATATTCGAGTCATTCACGACACGGTAGCGCAGCCAGCTCTCGGAGATCTTCATTTTCTGAAGATCAAGATCAAAAGTATCGAGTACAAGAAAAACATGCACCAAAATTAATAGACAAACAAGACCAGAATAAGAAATTAAAATTAAAAATTAAAAATAAGAATGAAATCAATGAAGAAAAAAAAGATAATCAAGCATCGTATTCTAAGAGAGAAAGCGTTGATGCTAGAGGTACGACTCCAACGAGAAATGCGATGACTGCGAAGCGTAAAAGTAGACCAAACTCCAGGGACCAATCTCCAGCTGCGAGAAGAAGTGAAAGAATAGGAGGTACTTCTTCAAGATCATCTTCGAAGACCAGAAATCGTACACCTTCTAAGGAAAGAAATAATCGATCTTTAACAAAAAATGAATTGAACGAGCATGATTTTCGTAGATCTAAAATATCTTCTAGACCTTCCTCGCGCTCCTCATCACGATCAAGTTCTAGGGAAAGATTTGGAACGACAGTACCAATAGAATCGAAGGTTGAGAAATTGCAAAAAGCACTCGAGAATAGTAAGCATCGAGCAATGAAAAAAGAAATAGAAGAAACTAAGGAGAATGCACGAGAAAACTGTTTTAATCAAGCAAACGGAAAGTTAGCTTTAGATGCTAAAAGAACAGTCAGATCGACCGTAAGCTATATAACCGACTTGACATTACTAATAGCTGCAATGTATATTTATTTCTTTAAAAAGGAAACTTTGGCGATTCCGTTTATCGTGCTTCTTCTATATCGGAAAATACAAGAAGAAATACATGGGTGGATGCCACGTCGTTGGAAGCGATCTACCAAGAAATATTAATTGTCCGATGTAACAGGATAATCACATATACATCTTATTTATTGATTAAAATATTCTAAATAATTTAAAATATTTTAATCGATATAATAATTTAACAAAGAGATATAATTTATACACTAAAGTGAAATAGTATTACATACATATTAAATCACAAATTACTTTATAGTATTCTCATATATGTTTTAATCGAAATCTTGTTATTGTTATCTGTTATTTATAATGAATGTTAATTCTGTACTCCTAATAAATTATATATGTTTTCACACTACATTAAAATATTAATTATTACATGCTCCATTATTTCATATTATATTAATATGTTATGTATATTATTATTATTATTATTATTATTATACGTGATTATATGTTATTCTAAAATTATCTAGCTTCCATATAAAATTTTGCAATACGAATAATGTTTTTTTTTTGCTATTCTACTAAATTTAATATTTACTTAATTATTTAATTGCAATTTTAAAATATATGTAAATGAGATATAGAACAAGAAAACAGAAAGAAAAAAAATTATAAAATTAAGAATTATGAATGTTACTAGCAATTACATCAGCGACAACTAGATATTATGGAAAGAGGGTACGAGGATACGAAGATTTCAGACGGCGCATGTGCTTCTTTCGTTAAAACGACAAAGCTGAGAGTATGGTATCGAGACGATTTTAGAACGGAGCAGGGCCTCCTACCGTCAGACATCGTAGCATAGAGTGTGCTGTATTAATATAGGATCGAGACAGAAACAAGTTGGTGACGGTAGTGGCGGAAGACGATAGTGCAGGTCTTCTCGAGTAATATACGCGTACGCATCTCGGATCTCTGCACGTAATGTCAATATACGGAAAGATTGTTCTACATAACATCTATTGAGATGACCTTAACAGGTAAGATGCACGATTGAATTGCTTTGCCGGTATAGCCGGTATAGCCAGCAATGCTGAACCAAGACGATATCTTGATCGATGCAGTTGATTTATTAACAACATGACGGAAGGTGCCGGATTTTTAATTTTTATGTCTTATATATGTCTTATATAATTGCAATGAAAAAAATGATAGCGTGTCAATTGTTTATCTATACGACATATAAATAAAATATTATAACAGGAGGAGGGAAAAGATATATGAATCGTGTAAATGTCAATGTGTAAATAAAATGCGTAAAAATGGTAAATGATAACTTAGCTTAAGAATTCATAAAAGAGAAGTTAATATAAAAAGATAACAAAAAACTTGTATAATTAGTATGAAAAATATTTATTGTTCAAAATGACAAAATTTATTTATTACTTATATCTATACTCGTATATATTCTTTTAATTCTTGTAATTATTGAATGTCGCTAAACTTTGTCTTTAATAGTCATCAATTTTAGTTTTATATACACATAAATCACGTTATTTTACAGCTAATATAAATTCTCATTTATATTATACATATTAAATGAGTAAAAAATGTTTGTTTTACAAAATATGCTTAATAAATTCATAATTAATGTCTTCACAAAATCATAATTCAATATAAAGATCAATAGTGTTGTTTGCCAAAATTTCTGCTAGATAAACATTTTTACTTATAATGTTGTATTTGGGTGTGCATAAGCGCATTTAATCAAAATACGAAGTATATTTCAGGTTGTAAAATTTATTAGAAGAAGCAATTTTTCGAAGAAAAATATAAGATTTTTGAAACTTTGATAGATTGGCTTTTCAATTTATTGTCTTAAATAGTTTTGTTCTTTATCATGCTTTTGTTACATTGTCTATGTGTTGTTGTACATTGTTTATATGCTATTTCACACTGCATATTTTATCCGAGGAACGTCTGGGGAACATCCTTAGGACGTAGATTGTCCTTTGGATGTCTGTAGGGACATCCCTTGGAGGTGTATGTTGTATAAAAATATTTTGCATAAGCGTATTACTATCATTCCTAATAATTTTGCAAAGCACGTGAGTCTCGAAGCTTTTCAACAGAAAGTTTCCTCCCGTCATCGTATATCGATAAAAAATAGTTCTTTAATAAGAGTCTTCAATATTAAAATTAATAATAAACCTTTTTATATTGTAAAAGTGCAAAAATGTAATTAATTACCGTGCTATGTAAATGTATGCAGATACGTTGAAAAATAAAGGGCCACCAGAATGGATCGAAGAAGATCAGATCGTATCAGTTCAAGGATATGTAGGTGAAGATATTATTATCGAACTGAAATTGGCTCTATCTGAAAATTACGATGACTTACGATTCGAACTGTAAGTTTATACTAGACTAAAATGCTAACAGCTTTTTTATATGTGTACTCGTTCCTATTGTAACGTAATTTTTTAATTTGGAAATAATGTTTCGTTTTCACATTATCGTTCACTCTCATACATTGGCCTTAATTTTACATAGAACCTTGGGACGTGCCAAGGATCAAACGCAAGTTATTTTGAGCTGTCGCGCACTTAATTTCGGAGAACCGAATTACACTTGCCTCATGTAGCTTCACTCAATATTCCTGCATAGATCACTTTGCCAATGCTAGGAATGTAAGCAACATATATGTCTGTACTTTTGACGTTTAAACATCAATAAGTATCAAAGAAAGTAAACAATATGCTATTGTAACAGTTTATGCTTGTAATAGATTTTTTCATGATTTATAAAAGGATATCATGTTCTGATTTAAGTTATTCCGAAATATTTTAAGAACGTACCATATATTTTTATTTTTACATCTTGAATAAGATCAAAAACTAAATGTTATAATTGTCATTATCAATTATTTTCCGATATATATGCATATATTCAGCGTTTTAAAAAAATCAAATCAACATTAAGAAAAAGATACAGAGGTATAGATAAATCATTATACATTTGCTACTTCTTATTTTATGTAACGAATTTTATGAAAACATTCGAAAAAGTAAAATATTTCGCACAACTTGAAATCTATCTGCGGTGCATTTATGCAATGATTTCATAATATAATCGTGATGTTTATCGAATTCTTAATGCGAAACCGTATATCCCACATATTCTTTAGCTTAAAATATTTTCATCATAATAACGATGCAGAAGCAATAATGGTAATACGAATGAATTATGAAAATTTTGGTTTTTAACATATAATATAACCCTTCTGCAATAAATATTATTATACGCTAAAATATTATATGCTAAATATTATTATAAACTAATCTTGACTGATCAAAATTTTCATAGAAATATGAAAGATGCCCAATGCTCTCGCTCGGTCCAGCTATTCCTCGGTTGGCTCTTATTAGCTTCTATATGAAATAGCCTGTTGCTTAGAGTTCCTCGAAACTATCTCAACGTACTCGTTGATGGAGGTGGAAAATTGGGAGGGGACAGTTTGACGTTGGCATTTCGCTATCAGTCTAACGCTGAAAGAGCGTCGCGACGACCAACAAATTCCTAAGAAAGAGTTTTAAATCATTCGATTTGAGTGTATCAGTATGCGTCTCTTACTTATCAAAAGTTTAAAAAGATGGTTACATGGACTCAATTAAATCCAAATTGTTGAAACTCTAATTTAAAGCTCGGCCAATTGTCGTTTCCTTGTACATTTGTTTCAAACAATCTTAAATACGAATAATTAAATTAAATCATGAATTAAAAATATAAGAGGGCTTGCTTCTCTATCGTGGATTCTATCTTTGAATAAAAATCTTTTAAAAGGCTCGAAAATCTATAATCTTGTAAACTTAAAAAAAAGATATAATGTCATGGAAAATTGAAGGGAAATTAAAATTTACACGTTAAAAAAAACAAAATGTCACACAATTTGATGATATACAATTAAAATTAAATGAATGTGTTGATATTCTTGATAAATTTGAGACGTATATCGATGACTCAATAAAATGAATTTGCAGAGCGCCATCGCGCTGTTAGAATTCGATCGACCAATGTGTATTCTGCTAATTTTGTCGCTCACGCGGTGCTTACAGTGTCATGAAGAAAGATTATACACGACAGATCAATACTTTAGAAATTGAAGTAGGCAAATCATTGTTGATGTTCTGAAAAGAAATGTGAAAAATAAAAAGAGATGTGATATTGAAGAATTTCTAAAGCTAAATCCGAAATGTTGTGTGTCTGTAAAAAAAATGTGGACAATTTATGGCTGTTATCTCATTGATAGTGCATTCTGATATAAAACAAGAAATTACTTCTTTTATTTTGGTTCATCATGGGAAGCGATTGCTGTAAATGCACTAATGATAAAAAGAACGTTATTACCGGGTCCTCCTCCGATGGATCGGAATATCGGTAGGAAAATAAAAAAGTTCTTGATTTAATTTAATGTATTAATTTCTACAAATAATTATATAGTTTCTCAGAGCTATAATATCATTCATATTCTTAAATATTTAAATATATATGTTATTAATATATAAAGTGAATAATAGAAATTAAATTACACTAAAGGACAATGTCGCGTCATATTGCGTGAGCTCTCATGTCAGATGCATGCAATTGCATCAAGTTGCAATGTCTAATACATTGGTATATGATATTTTTAGGATCATTCTACATTTCTACTATTTTTTACACAACATGATAATTTATTTATAAATGAAACAAGTGAAAGATTACTTTATTAGATGTAGACAACTTTCTTCTTAATTTTAAACAAGCTTTTCACATTGTGAAAAAGGTGACAAAAATAGGGCAGTAGAGCAATGCCAAGACTCTAGATCATCCTGTTGACCGAAATATGTCGGGCCAATATATTTTTATGTAGTGTAGATGTAAAATACGTATATGAAGAACACAGCAAGATAGACAGATATTTTGGACAAATGAAGATTATAGCAACTTTTCTTTTTCATTTAAATTTACTCTAATTTGATTTGCCCTCATGATAAATTAATATTATTTAATTTATAAAATTTGCAGAATACGAGATGGATTACCAATTTCATCAGATCGTTATCAATTATCAATGCGAGGCAATATCGTTCAATTGACCTTGAAGCAATCGCGTAAAAATGACACGGGTTACTATTCTCTCGTAGCAACGAGACTTGGACAAGAAAACGATAAAGGAGCTTTAAAGAAATTTGATTTGAGCATCAGCGAACCAAGTTATGAAGAGGACGATCCTCCTGTTTTCTTGAGAAGATTGAGCGATCTCGCGGTAAAAGTCGGCACTCGAACTAGATTTCTTGTAGAAATTCGAAGTTCAACCACTTTGAAGGTATAATTTACTATAGAGATAATTTTACTTTATACTAACAGACAGAAGACGATTTATTTGTACGTGTTTATTAGAATATTAATTTAATTAAATAGTTTGTACATACATTAACAAGAAAAGAAAATTCTACTTGACAACTTACTCATGTCCATAACATCACATAAGATACGTCCCTGCTTAACATATAAATGGATGATACATAGTATTAAGTATTACGATCAACTGGAAAGTTGGAACCCTGATGGTGCTAGCAGTGACTTATTGTCAGACATGTCTCTTCCTTCTATCCTAGTATCAGATGAAACGAGAAAAGCGAACTAAGATGGACCGGGAGGTCCATGACCTGAACTCGCGACGAAAAACGAAAAGTAAAGGAAGCTGGTTACGCGTTCTTGTGCGTCGTATTAATACTATTATTACGCATGCCCGCATACTATGCCAAGGAATATATACTCCAACATTTCTTCGCATGCCTCTTCCGCTATACGTGCAAAAGCAATAGCCTAATATATTATAGCATACTGTGTATTACAAAACGTGTTTATACATTCGTATATGAGATATTACAATAAAGTAATAAGATTTTTTAAGCGACAGATTTTTTTTATATTACATTTAAATTAGATTCACTAATTTCAGATAATTTGGTATAAAGATGCTTCGCCTATTCACAATGGATCTAGATTCTCTCTCGTTCATGAAGGAAATTTTCATTGCGTTGATGTCGCTCCAGTTACAGTTGAGGACCAAGGATGCTGGACTTGCATGGCGGAGAATCGTAGTGGAAGATCCTCATGCACATCTACTCTCACCGTCATTGGTAATCGATCACTCACTCTATTTATTCGACATTTTTAACTTTGGTCGTTTTAAATAATTAATAATTAATAATTTTGATAAATCTGATAAATTTTTAGTTCCCAAGGCTTACAAAAAGCCAGAATTTGTTGAAGAACTCCGCGCGCTGCTCACTGAGACAGGTACCGTGTCGTTGGAATGCAAAGTAATCGGTGTGCCTACGCCAGTATTGAAATGGTTTAAAGACAACAAGGAAATCAAAGCTGGCGATGTTTTTGCTTTGACTGCTAATCCCGATGATCCAACATCTCTCGGTGTTTATACATGTGAGGCGATCAATTGCATGGGAACGGCCTATTCTTCCTCAAAAGTAAACGTTCACTATTACGATTGCGCAATAACAATTGTAACGATTCTCTTATATTTTCTATCATCAATTTCATTAAATGTAGACACGTTATTTTATCTCAGGTTCACGTAGTTGGAAGAGGAAGCCGAGAAGGTTCATTGAAACCGGCAGATGCTTTGGCACCATCCGGACTTCTTCCGATATTTAAGCAGATACTTCAAGATGAATGTTGTCGGATTGGAGACACTATAGTACTATCTTGTTATGGTAAATTAATAATAATTAATAATAATTCTTTCTGTTTTTATTAACATTTATCTCATGCCAATAAATGAAACATTATCAACAATGATAGTTCAAATACCACCCTGGCCGAAAACAATCGCCTGGTACAATAAAGAAGGCCGCATTGAGCCTAGCGAAAAGTATCATATAATGGAGGATGGCATAGGAGGATATTCAATTGAAATAAAACAAGTAGAAGCCATGGACGAGGGTGAATGGAAATGTGTCGTTACCAGCGAAGACAATATAAAACAATTTACGAGTTGCTATGTAGCAATGTCTAGTACGTATTATGATAATAAAAACTAATTTATAACAAAAAATATAATTATTCGATCAACATTTATCTTATTTTCTATAAAGTACCAAGAAACTACAGGAAACCCCGCTTTATGGAGAATCTGAAAGCAATCTTGACGGAAGAAGGTCTCGTTTCATTCGAATGTAAAGTTGTAGGTTTCCCAACGCCATTGCTGAGATGGTTTAAAGACGGTCAAGAACTTAAACCAGGAGACGTTTATCAATTAACCGGGACTAATTCATTAGGTATGTGTATCCGTTAAATTTATTATATATTATTTTTTTCCTAGTCTCTATTTAAGTTATAGATTTATTTAAAAATATTTAGGTTCTTATTGCTGTATCGCGAAAAATTGCATGGGCGAAGCTAAGAGTACCGCAGAATTAACCATCGAAGATATACAAAATCAATTAAACGAAGAAGAACGTTTCCAACTTTTGAGCACTAATCAACCACCAAAATTTATAAAAGGCCTCAGAAGTTGTGAAGCAAAAATAAACGAAAATTTTCGCTTTACAGTACAAGGTATTTCCTGTTTTTTTTTAATAAATAAATTGTTGAATAACTGTTATCTTATCTCATGCAGTTTTACATTACACTGATAAAGATACTTTTTTCTTTAGTAAGCATAGCACCGGAACCAACTCTTTCTTGGTACAGAGATGATGCAATAATGGACGAATCTGACAAATATCAGATAGCAAAAGAGAATCTTGGCAAATGCCATTTTGAAGTGCGAAATCTCGAATTTATTGATCAAGTGAATATTCATAACATATATAATATAATCATATTTGCTGTGATATAAAGCAATTAAAAGCGTTTTTTTTTTTCGCATTTCTTTAGGCCGAGTGGAAGTGCGTAGCGGCAAATGATTTTGGCCATAGTGTCACTTCTTGTTTTTTGAAATTAATTATTCCTAAGCATTACAAAAAACCAAAATTTCTCGAGAATCTACGCGCGATCTTATCAGAAGAAGGTGCTGTAAATTTAGAATGCAAAGTTATCGGCGTTCCGCAGCCAGTTTTAAAATGGTACAAAGACAATGTTGAACTCAAGCCTGGTGATATACATCGAATTATTTCCGGACAAGATGGTACTTGCTGTTTAGGAATATATACTTGTGAAGCTATCAATTGCATGGGAACAGTCAGTAGTTCCGCATCTTTACTAGGATTCGAAGGTAGCATTTACCTATTGCACATAATAATTTTTAATTATTATCACTTGATAATGATCCGTCTATATGAAAAGTATAAAAAGTTTTTCTTAACAATTCTGTTTTTATTTTACGTTGACATTCTAAGCGAGCTTTATATTTATTTATATGTAACTTTATTTAACTTTACAGATAAAAAAGATGCAAAAGAAATCCAGTCATCAAATGGTCATGAACTAGCGAGAAACTTGTCATTGTCAACGATACATGAAGAGCGAACATCTCAATTGTATGACACACCGCAAACGGATCATTCCGTTACTTTGGATGAGCGGGGCGAGGTATCTTTTAGCTTTGATGGCAAAGAAATGTCAGTCAGTCTGTACGAAACACCTGATCTTACTGAGGAAGAGGCACTACAAATTGTTGAAATGTACGCCGATCAGCTGTCTGAGCATGTTACAGGTAAAAAGATTAATTTTTGTTGATTCAGCAAAATATAATAGTATTAAATATACGCTAAAAAGCTACATCTTTTTGTATAGAACACAATGTGATTGAGTTACCACCAATGAGATTTGTCAAAGAAACATCTACGACCAGTAATTTGTTAATGGAAGCTGTAGTAATCGATGTATCTCCTGATTATTTTGTTAGCGCGGAAGACAATGATGATTTACGAACAGAAGCTGATTTCGAAGATGTCTCCATTATGGATGATATGACGCGTGCCCTTTCGCCTGAACGCGATTCCCGAAGTTCCTTAAAAAGATCAACTCGATATAATGCAGATGAAGACGAAAAAGTTCCTAATAGACCTCCTAGGAAAAAATCAATGAGTTTATCATTATCGAAAAGCGAAAAAAGCCAACGCATAGAATCTGAAAGCTTTCATAGCGCACAAAAAGACGAGCCACTATTGTCTCCGCTTTCATCTTTGAAGCAGGATGACAGCGATACTTTTGCAGACGCTTTATCCTCTGCACATCTCTCCATCACAGAAAGTCTTGCCCTGAAACAGATGACATTGGAACATGGAACAATAGATAACAATAGAAAACGCAGCTTGAGCGCAGGAAGATCAACCGGTTCCAGTCTAGACGATGGTATCGGTGGAGATTCCTCTTTCGATTCAATGATCGGTGTTCCTAAAAAAAAGCAACGAAAAAAGAAGCAACAGAAGGACAAAAATAATTCTGAAAAATATTCCGGCTCCGGTGATTATGAGCATGAGAGGAATGAATCGGAAGATAAAGTTGATATGAAGATAAAACATCAACTTACAGAACCGATTGAAAAAACAGAAATAGATAACAGAAATGGCACCGAAGCAGTAAAAGAATTATTTACTAAAGAAAAATTGTTAGATAATTTAAAAAATGTAAAGGAAATCAGCAGCCATATCTCAGAAGAGAATCAAGAATCGACACAAGATACTCTTTTTGAGTCAAGAATAGCTCTACACAACTCTTTGAAGCTTTTATGTGAAAAACTATTCGATACACCACAATTTTTAAATATTCATAAGCAGATTGATGACATATGTCAATTATTAAAAGATTCAAGAAGAGTAGGTGCGGACATTGAAACCTTGGCTAATCTGGAAATACCTCTGCGTGCATTGTTACAGGAAATTAATGAAATTACACCAACAGAACATATAGAAATCATTTGCGAGATTCTCGAACCATTTGTCGCTCAGTTGTCACATGTTATTGAAAATTTCGGATTATTATCTTTACAACCGACGCTTACAATTTTAAAAAAATTTCACAATCCCATTTGTAATATTACTAGAAAAACAAAGGAATTATCATCGTTAAAACTAATCTCCGATGTGTCTCAAAATATATCTGAAGAAATTACAGAGTCATTAATTAATATTCAATCAATATTTAATAGAATTTTAGATTGTATCGAACGTTCGAAACTTACGATGAATGGATCTAGCAGTCCACAACAAGTTGTGACAGCGTCAGGTCTTGTTGCATGTTTAACGGAATTGAGAGATTGCGTATCTCACACAGCACACTCTGCAATGACGTTGAAAGAGAATGAAACATTAAACAAATTAATGGAATTTAGGGAGCCCTTATTGGATCTTCAATTAATTTTATCACAGAAATGTACTTCTAGCGAACTTTCGATGATACAAGAAATAAATTTTGCCATTGTAAAATTAAAAAGTATTATTATCACCATATTGAAAAAATTTGAAGACCACGAAGTAATTTCTCAAACAGAATCAATTCTCAAAATATTAGAAGATACCGACAAACAAATATCAGAATTAGTGGAACAATTATCGGAGGCAGAAATCATTCAAAATATGTTAAAGAATCTAAACATTGATCAAAGTTTAAGCAATGTGCACTTTGCTCTATCATCCGTTTTAGAAAAGCAAGAAAGGTATATAACCTCGTGTCATTTAATTACAAGTATTGAGGCATTACGTCAGACAATCGGTTCTTCGGCTGTTGCAATCGCTAACTTAAAAAATCCAGTTGATAATGAAATAATTCAAGAAATTAACAAACTAAGTGAATCATTGTTAAATCTACAAAAAGATTTATTAACGGAAAAGCACGAACCACAAGAAGAACAAGTTCTTAATGATTTGATAAATCCCATCAGTATATTGAAAGAGATAGTTCACAGTGTAATTGAAAGTTCTTCGATCGAGTTAATAGTACCTATGTTGGAATTATTGGAAGATATAGAAAAGGATACAGTTCTTATAGCGAAAGAAATATCAAAGGAAAAATGTCAAGAAGAAAGTATTATACAATCTCAAAAAGAAAATAAAGAAGAAAGAAGTTATTCGAAATCTAATTTGGCTAGTCAAATAGATCGTTCTTTAGATCCTATTAAAAATTGGTTATCTGCTACATCTGAAGATAATGCAAAACAATATGAAGATGAAATGAAATCTACATTGAGCTCAACAATCCAAGAATTGAAAAGAAATCTGAGTCAAATTGTTATTCAAACATCATATTCTGAATCACCAAGTGATGATAGTTTGATAGATGCATTGATTGATCTTCGAGAACCGCTACTGAGGCTTAAAAACGCAATTTCTACATATCATGAACCAGAAGATCTTTTAATTTTAAAAAAATTGGATTATCCTATGAAATATCTTTTGCAAACTATCATGAATGTTCTGCGTGAACATGCGAAAGAAGAATCTCTACGGCCGATAATAGATATCATCGAACAAATTAAAAATCAAATATCGCTTTCAGTCAAAGATATTCTTCATCAGCAAGAATTTAAACAAAATACTAAAGCATTTAACGAAACAGAAGAAATAGAAGAAGAAACTATTACAGCTTCTCGAGAAACAATTCCGGGTACTCTTACAGAAGTTGCTTCAACGCCATTTGAAGCCGAATCTACTTCATTACTTACTGAGCAAGCTATAACAAAAAACAATTCTAGTGATGTCGTCTTACAAATCATAAAAAACGAAAAACAGGAAAGTGAAGAGAGTGCAAGCAAATTAATTATGATCTTGTCAGAAATTTTAGAAAAGCTACAATTGGAAATAACTAGTATATTAGACGATTTCGAAGAATCAACAACACAATCTACTACAATTCCCCAATCAAAATTAGCTAATTCCATCGAAGAGTTAAGAAGGACTATTTCCACAGTACGCGTAATGATTGTCTATGGTGAAAAAACTGATTTATTCGAAGAAAAACTTAATCACACAACTTTGATACTGACTAACTTAATACAGCCATTGACAAATATGCGAAATCTTCTTTCCAAACCGCACGAACACGATGTTTCAGAACTCATGATACTAAATCGGTTTACTCCGTTGTTGAATATAATAGAAAACAATGTGATAAGACAGATAAAAGATTTTATCAGTAAAGATGGAGATATAGAAAAGGAATTTGAGTTCCTTCTATGCGTGATAGAAGAAATAAAAATGGAAATTCCAATTGTAATTCAAAAAATATCGTTAAGACGAAAAATTTTGGAATATCTCTGGGACATCTCAAAACCATTGGAAAGTATTTTAGAACGTATGAGCGATCTAGAGAAAGCTACGGAAGAAACTCTTGAAACTGACGTAGCAAATATTTTAGGAAAACCTATCGCTGCTCTTTTAGAAGATATTAAAAGTACTATTCAAAAAGTAGACGTATTAGAACGACGAGAACCATTAATTCTTGAATTACGAAATCTTCTTGAACCCCTATTAGAATTTCATAGTTGTCTTTCAATGGTACAGAGCAGTCGAAGAAGTTTAGTTCCTGAAGCTTCTTTATTAGACGAGAGGAGAAGCGTTATTCTGCGAGCGATCGGTGGTTTGCATAAACAAGTTTGTTACAGTGTTGAAATAATTGCAAATATGGAAGAACCTTTCTTATTTAATGAATCCTTGATATTGCTCAATTCTGCTATTCTACAAGTACAAAAACAAATTGGAAAGACAGATTATTCACGCCGATCTAGTAATATCAATATTTCTCTTCAACATCGACTTACCGGCACATTAAATCGGTTAGATAACGCTATAATAACTTTAGAAGAACATGCCGATAAAAGTAAATATGGAATAGAGTCCAAGTGTTTGGAAGCATTACAAAAACAAATCTCTTTTGCACAAACGCAATTCAATCAAGTTGGTAGTAAATTAATTGATGAAGAAGCTATCGTAGAAGGCTTTCTTTATCCGACAAATCAACTTCTGTCGGCATTAAACGTTCTGAAAGAAAATGCGGAAAAAACGCCTTCAGCAATTTCGTATAACTTAATAGTTCAGCTTCAAGAACTAGCCGACTCTATTTCAGAATTAAGTTCTTCCCTATCGGCTCACAGAATAGGACTTGTTCAAGAAGGTGCTTCTGAAGGAGCACCGATCATAGAGACTTTTTCTGCCGTTATAGATGTTTTAGATCTCGTGAAAGAGTCTATTGGTATCATAGAAAAAATAGTTGAACAAAAAGTGATTATTACGAAAGTAGAAAGTGTCATTGATGAAGTTATTGAGGTATCACAAGAAGAAATTGAGAATGTAATGACGATCACGGAAATACCGTCATCTAAAGCAATAATTCAAGAAGTTAATGTTCAATCTGAAATTGAAAATACATCTATGACGGCACAAGTACCAGTTTTAGAAAATCTAGAAGCAATAATCTTCGTTGAACAATCAAAAGATGATCTAGCGGATATGAGAAAAAACAAAGAAGATCAGAAAGAAAATGAAAACCGAAAACATTTGACAAGTGATATAATAAAATTTAATTCTGCAATAAGTAATTTAATACAGCCGTTAAAAGAATTGATTGATTTTATGAAATCTGCTAAACAAGAATCTCTGATTTCAAAATCTGAAGAAAATAAGCGGAAAATACAAGAATTAACAGCCTTAATACAAATTCTTAACGATTTACAAGTTACAAATATTTTTATTAAAACAGTAATACCTTCCTTATCTATCAGTATATTATTAGATAGTAAATTCTCTCATATAGAAAATATTCTTATTGATTTCGAACGAGCTGTCAACACGGTCATTTTCTTAACTCATGAAGGAGTGAAACCAGAATTAATGGAGAACATTATGGCGTCTTTACCATTTATCTCTAAACCTTTAGATGCTCTTGAAAATGTATTAGCATCTATATGTCAAACAATCGATGAAGATAAATATATTGATAAAGATGAAGAACCATCTGCAATCCTGAAAATATTAATATCATGTATTAATGATACCATTAAATCTCTAAATGAAATACAAATATCAAAATATGTTAATATCGTTGATGAAAGAGAAACGGAAATAAAGGAAGAAGCAAAAATTATTGAAGAAACAACTGCGCGACCTCTGGAGGAACTCATAGAAGCTATAATGGAATCTCAGGAACAGATAAAATGTAACAAGACTTTACTTTTAGAATCTGATTTGCCTTCCACGGATATGATCGAGTTAAAAGCTATTGATAATTTAAAACCCGTCGAAGCAAAAGCAGATAAAATACTTACTGAAGAAATAGATGATTCAATAAAACAACGTGCAGTAGAGACGCCGCAGCAAGCATTAACATCTTTAGAGTCCAGTCAAATCGAAGAATTACTTCCTGAAAATATAAGGATGATAAAATCAATAGCAGTACCTTTAGAAAAAATTGAAGAACACAACTTTGCAACGATTGATCAACAAAAGTTAGAATTAACTCAAGTATCTGATAACAGTATAATTCAGAAAGAACAAATAGAAGATGAAACTTTAGAAGCGATTATCTCTTCTCTTCAAACTTTGTGTAAATCATTTAATGAAATTGGAGAAATGGGAATTTTAGAATCTTCCAATAAGAAAACAATTAAGTTTTCGGATTTGACGGAACAGTTACTAAATTTACAACTTACATTATCGTCTAAAGTTACCGAAGGTATTAAAAAAAATACGGTGACATTACTGAAATTATCTGTAAAAGTTTTGGAAGAATTACAAACGTCAATTGCTACAGTTCAAAAACAAATGGAACTTAATGCTGTAGCTGAAGCCAGTTCGAGTGAAACGTTTAAGTCATTTTTAGTACAAGCTATCATGGAACCATTAAAAGACTTGAGAATGTCAATTGCTTACATTCAATCTGATTCAACAATTATTCAATTTATCCAGCAAGAAGCAAAATTATCAAGTGTTAAACAGATCACGATTTTGCAAAATCTTGTTAAATCGATAGTACAATATGGAGAAAGATTTATATCTATTATTAATCAAATGAAAATGGAATCTGTGCCACCGTTAAAAATTATTAAACAAAAAGATCAAGAGCTGGATCCAAAAGTTTTACATAAGACTATTGATTCAATTCATATTTTACAAGAAACACTTTCTCAAATTGAAAACCTTAATATTTATAAAACTGGATTATTAGAGGAGCCGGAACAGAAAAAAGAGATCGCTCAGTTACGTACAGTGATTGATTCCTTAGAAAAATTGAAACAATTATTAATTATAGGTACGCAGGAAACTACAGTCATGAAGGAGGAAGAACTTGGTGAAAGTCAAAATTTATTGGCAAGTGCAAATTTAAAATTTGTGCTAGAAGAACTGAGAAACTCGATTATTTTAGTTCAGGAGCAACCAATCTTAAATGATGTTCCTATGTTAAAAACATTGAATGAAGCTCTAGAAAATCTGAAATTACCGTTAACAACAGTCAAAGAAATTGTTGATCATACTGAAACAAGTACTGAAACTGAGAAAATATCAACTGTACTATCGTTTGCAAACTCAGTAGAAGAAATAGTGAATCAACTGACTATAACTAAACAAGATATTGAAAAGCAAGCAATTACTGAAACTTCTTTACTGAAAATGATGACAATTCCAATTGCAGAGCTGCAAAGTGCAATATTAAAACTTGAAGATCAAGTATCCCAAACGTTGGAAACAAGAGAATCAACGAAAACTGTTACTTTAGAATGTATGATACAACCATTGCAAGAATTACAGCAATCATTCTTAACTGCATCTTATGAAGAAACCGTCCTTGCCTTGCAACAATTGTCAATCAAACCGATATTGGATAACTTGAATAAATCCGTGACAATAATTCTAGATCAATTAACAACACTCCAGGATGTACTTGTGGATATGAATACAGATGATTTAGTACCATTGAAGAACTTTGTTGGATCACTTAGTAATTTAAGAACGTCGATGGTAGTTCTGCAACAATTGAGTGCAATTGAAAACGCTGGTCAACAGATTGTAGAAATTGAGAATGCATCCGCGTTGCAAGCATTCGCGAAATCTATTGAAGAGTTCAAAAAATGTTGCTCCGTTGTTATTAAACGACCGAGAATTATCAAAACTTTTACAACAAATGTAGAATTAAAACAGACCAATAAAATAGACACACATCTTATTGAAAACATTATTGCACCTTTGCGATTATTACAGGAACAGATTCTAACTATTGAAGAAACTAAAATGCAAGAATCTGAGATTTTAAATGTTACGGAAATAAGGAAACCAGTTACTGTGTTAAGCAGTCTTGTCAGTCCCTTGCAACAACTTGAAAAATCTTTTGTCGCAACGGTACAAAAGGAGCATATTATTGAACACGATACACACCCCCTAATAACTGAATTATCTTTTGCAAGCCTAGAAAAATTTGCTCTACAACCTATTCTTGAGGAAGTACAAAAGTCTATTGTTATTGTACAAGAACACGTGGTATTAGAAGCAGGAAGTCAAATTACATCGAAAGTAGAAACTGACGCTTTATTGAAATCAATCGCGCAGCCTTTAGTGGATTTGAAAGCTTCTATCGCATCCATTCAACAAGTAACCGCAATTGCACCAGATTTTTTAAATGAACTTGAACAACAACAAAATATTTCGGCATTGAACACTTTTGCTAAAACTCTTCATAATCTGACGGAACGTATAGCAATGTGTAACTATCAGCAGATTATTATAGAACCTGCGGCAGACACTATTTCTGAAGATGTTTCGTCTTTAAATACATGGGCAGATGTAATCGATGAATCTTCTTCAAGAATTACGTGTCCAATGGTGATCGATCAAGGAACGATCGAATCCCCAGTTGAAATTGTAACGTCGATGATCGAAGATGAAACCTCTACATTGAAAACATTAGCAAAACCACTAACTGAACTACGAGAATGCCTAGCGTTAATTGTCGAAGAACAGAAAACAGTCCAGCCATATGATACAACGTGTTCTTTGTCGGAAAAAGAAAATATTTCATTGATGAAAACAATAATACAACCTCTATCGGAATTAAAACATGCAGCTGCAATAATTATTGAAGAACAAATGGCTATTGAACGTGCTAATGAACATTCATTTGCCATCGATGAAAAAAATGAATTTATTCTTCGTCCTTTAATGGAACCACTTGAAGAATTGCGTCATTCTATTGCTGTAATAGAGGATCATACACTGATTGAAACATCAACGGATCGACCGAAAAATGATGTCATATTGAATGCACTAGTTGAACCTCTATTTGATCTTCAACGTGCTATATCTGTTTTAGAAACACGAGTGATATCACCGGATGTTGAATTGATATCCGAAGATGCAAATAACTGGATTACGGAATGTTTAGCAACTCCTCTGCATGAAATAGAAAGATCAATTGCTGATATTCGACAATGCAGCATAATAGAACCTGAAACTATAATTGTGAAAGAGCAAAGAAATTTAATACCAGACTGGTCAATTATCGAAAAATTAGTAAAATTAATGAAAAGTATTAAATTCGCGATATCACGTATAGAAGGTGATTCTACCGAAATTGAAACTCTCAAGACGATGGAAATACCACTTATTAATGTACAAGAGAACTTAGTGATATTAAAAAATAAATTTAATTTAGGTACTATTGAAGACAAAGATAGTATTGATGCTTTTATCAAGTCTCTTTCCAATTTTGAGAAATGCATTTTATTTCTTAAGGAAGAAATTGTTGATAAAGCAGTGTCCAAACAATCAGATACAATAGAAATTGATACTATGATATCTGCCACTCTCATTACACCATTAACTGAATTAAAATATTCTATTGAGACTATAAAAACGTCGTCAAGGGTATGTTTAAATTATTTGGAAAGACCATTAGAATTAATGTTAAACGTGCTCGAAACAATTGTATCTATGCAACAAAATAAAAAGCTTTTAGAATTATCAATGAAAATAATAAATAATATTTCAGATATTAACAATTCAATTGAATCCATCGAAAACAAATTAAAGCAACAACAAGTGTCAATCGTTGAAATTTATATCGAATATGAAGCACTTGAAATGTTGACAAAATCTTTAGAGAATATTAAACAATGTATTATACAAATACAAGAAAAACCAAATACTTCTAATTTAATGATTAATGCTCTTCAGAGATTAGAAAAATCTATAGCTGTAATGCGAGAACAGTCAGCTGATAAACCATTGGTGGAACCGCAACATATAAACTTTGGTGGTCTTTCGAAAAGTTTGATATCATGTCTACTTGAATTACAAGAATCAATAGAAGCAACAAAAACGTTATGGTGCGAAGAAACAATAATAGATGGATTAATGATTCTTGAGAAACCAATTTGTAAACTGCTAACTGCGATAAATGTTATATCTGATCAGTTTTTGCAAGAAACGATTTCATTAATAGATAAATACAAAATGGCTTTTCAAAAGAAATCCATAAACGAAAAAAATAAAACATCTGAAATTGAAATAGCTATCAAAAAAGACAATAAAATTAAAAAAGAAACAATGAAAGAAGAAATAGAAGAAATTAAGTTGATAAAAGATATAGACTCTGCAATAACCAATGATATGAAAGATAAAAAAGACACGAAGAAACCAGAAAAAATAGAACAGAAGAAAGAAACAGATGAAAAATTAACGAAGTTAATACATAAAGAAAAAGTTAATCAAATAGAAAATAAAAATGAGAAACAAGAGGAAGAGAACTTAATTCAAACAATACAAAAAGTAAATGAAGGACAGGAAAGCAAGAAAATTGAATTAAAGAAAGAAACAGAGCAAAGGGAAAAAAGTATAAAAGATAAAAAGCTAAAGCAAGAATGCAAAAAAGTAGAAAAAACTGACGACTTTAAAAGTCATAAAGAAACTGAAAAAATGAAAGAAATTAAAAATCAGCAAGAAGAGATAAGTACAGCCGAAAATGTGAAAAACGAAATAGAGGAATGTGAAAAATTTATAAATGCTGAAGAAATAAGAGAAAGAAAAAGTGAACAAAGAAACAAAGAAAAGATAGAAAAAGAGGAAGCAGAAAACGAACGAAAGGAGCAAGAAATTGTACAAGAGACAAAAAATGCAGATGAATATACGAAAACTGAAGCAGATCATAGTATTAAAGAAAAAATAGAAAATAAAATAACAAAAGAATCTAAAAATGTAGAAAGGAAAGTAGACCAAGAATCGAAAGAAAAAGAAGTAGGCAAAATTGAAAAAAGGGAACAACAGAAAAATATTGAAAAATTAAAACCGATCGAACATGCGGGAAAGGATAAAACTAAAGAAAAAGAAGAAAAAAATCGAGAAAAAGGAAAAGAAATTGATAAAGCGCAACAAAAGAAACAGGAATCTGTAAAAATAGAAGAAGTTGAAATAAAACAAAAAGAAAAAAATGAGTATGACAACGGAATAGAAATCAAAGAAATAAAGAAAAATATAGAGCAAAAAGAAGAAGAATTGAAAAAGGAGGAAGATTTTAAAGATGTAAAACATACTATACAAAATGACGATGTTCAGAAAAAAGAAGAAAACGCTAATCTAAAAAAAGAAAAAGAGCAAAAGGAAGAAAAGAAAAGAAAAAATTAAATTCAAACAACAGGAAATAAAAGAAAAAGTAAAAGAGGAAGAAAAGATTAAAAATGAAAAGATTGAAGAAATGAAAAAGGAAAAGGAAAAATTCAATGCAAAGAAAGAATTTGCACAAGAAAAAATAAAAGAAGAAAAACGTGAACATCCAGAACATCAAAATGTATCGGAAAATATAAAAGAAGCAGAACAAGAAGAACAATCAGAACACCAAAATGTATCGGAAAATATAAAAGAAGCAGAACAAGAAGAACAGAAAAAAGAAGAGATAGTAGAAAAGATAAAAGAAGAAAACGACAAAACAAGAGATCAGAAGATTGAAGAGTTCGAAAAGAAAAAGAAAAGTTAAAAGACCAAGAACAGAAGAAAAAAGAGATAACAGAAATAATAAAAGAAGAAGGAATCGAAAAAAACGAAGGTCTACAGATTGAAGAATTGGGAAAGAAAGAAAAAAAGATCAAGAAATCAAAACAAAAGGAACAAATGGAAGAAATAAAAAAAGAAGCAAAAGAGTTAAACGAGAAGATGACAGTAAAGGAAGAAGAAAATAAAGAAGTAAAAAATGAAAAAGCTGAAAAGTTAAAAGAGAAAAAAGATGATGTTAGTAAAAAAGGAGAAATAATAAAACAAGAAGTAGAAGGGAAAAAGGATGAAGTAAAAATATCGAGAAAAGGGGATGAAAAACAATCAAAAAAAGAAATAACCAAGCTTGAAGAAATAAAAATAGCACAAGATGAACAAGTAAATGCTAAGAAAAATGTAGAAAATGATAAGAATCTAGCCGCACAGAAAAGAGATAAAATAGAAAGTAAAGAAATAAAAAGGATAATAGAAGAATCAATAGAAAAAAAGAAAGATGAAATTGTTGAGACAGAAAAAATAATACAGCAAACACAACATAAATATACAAATGATATAAAGAAAGAAAATGATACAAACAAATTTGGAAGAAAATATAAAGAAATAATTGAAGATCAAGAACAAAATCAAATAATACAAATAAAACAAAATCAGAAAGAAAAAGTAAATAACGATGAATTCATCCAAGAATTAAGAAAAGATAAAAATTTATGTTTGCAAATGGACGAGGATAAAAAAGGACAAAACAATGAGAAAATACTTCGAAAACAATATGAAAAGAGCAAATCGGAGGAGAGATTGAAAAAGGAAGAGGAATGGAAACAGAAAAAATCGCAAAGCAATGAAAATTGGTTATATATGAGAGAAGAACGCGTTAATAGAAGTGGTGAATGCAGAATACAGAAAGAAGAAAACGGTTATCAGGAGAGAGACATTGACAAAAAGTTACATCGAATGGAAAAAGAAATTAGGAGAGATGAGACTGCTAGATTATTATGGGAAGAAGAACGAAGATTACGAAAAAAACAAGAAGAAGAGAGATTTAGAAATAGACAGAGAAAAAAAGAGCAAATAAAAGAAAATGAATGGTCTAGAAAACGCGAAAATGAATCTGATCGTTTTCTTAGAAATATGTTAGAAGACACATACAATCCAGATAAATCGACGTCAATGTTTTTCAATATTGACTATTCTCGACAACATATTTTTCGATTTAATTCTGACATCCCAACGCTTTCGAGTACTTCCAGATCATACAGTTGGAGAGATTCTTTAACATCACTAAGTAGGAAAAGATTCGACAACTATTGGGATTATAAATTACATAGTCCTTCCACGGATAAATATTATTTCGATACAAGATCTTTGTATAGAAGGCGCAGAAAAAGAGAAAATCGCATGATTCGCGTGAGATCGATCAATCTGCTGAAATATGAAGATTATTATTCAACTGAGGGTAGCGATGCCACTATTGTACCTAGTACGTGCATGCAATCTCTCCGATGTACAAAAGCGAATACTATCTCACGTATCGATTTCAATACTTGTATGTCTGAACCGTCTAGCTTCATTGACCTTTATGAAAATGAGGTAATTATTTAATATTAAACTATCGTTTTTTTACAATTTAAACAAAAAAGAATCTTAAAATTTAAAACTTAAAATTTAACATTACAGAATCTTCAGTGGGCTAAACCAAAGAAACCATCGTTTTGTACAAGATTGACAAACAGAATCGTAGAAGTTGGTATGAGAATAAGGCTGACCTGCACCGTTCTTGGTAATCCAGAACCACGCATCTATTGGACTAAAGACGATCAAAAGCTAAATGTATCTGACAATCGTTATAAAATGCGATTCGAAAACGGTATGGCTTATTTGGAATTACAGGATGCGCTTCCTGAAGATGCTGGAATATACACATGCGTAGCTCAAAATACACATGGCACTTCGACTACCGAATCTATCTTAAAAGTTTACTCCGATCACAAACCTATACATTCACCTCCAATTTTTGTAAAATCAATTAAAGGTATATGTACAAGTATACATGTTTTAACGTGTATTAATTTATACAAGTTTTTTGAAGGATAAACTTTTTCTTATAGATACTTATCGATATTCTGATCGTAAACTGATCCTGGAATGTTGTGTACGAGCACATCCAGTTCCTATGATTTCCTGGCTAAAAGACGGAATGATTCTTCAAAGTGAACGTTACAAACAGAGCTGTCTCGATAATCATGTTTATCGATTGGAAATAACAAATCCTGATGTCACTGATAATGGACAATATACATGTCGCGCAACAAACGAGTTACATACTGAAGAAATATCCCATACTGTTAATATTGAAGGTAATTGAAATATTATTAGTTATTATCAATGCCTTTCAATATTATATAATAACGTAATTTTAGATTGGCAATCCATAAACAATTCACGATTAAGCGACGAAATTAAATCGAAATTCACACGAAGACCACGGTTCTCCAACTTATCAAAGGATTATAACGTGCCCACTGATGGATCTATCAGTCGTGAAGTAAAACTCAAAGGTAAAACGCTCATCAAAAGAATAAATTAAACATCAAATTATGAAGTTCTTCTTAATCTGTTGTAGATATACTATCTCCGGAAGTGAAGTGGCTATGCGGTCGAAAGGAGCCAATTACGATACCAAAAGCAAGAACTTTTGTAGAACGTGGACTTTATACCTTAATTGCGCCTGACGTGACAGAGCCAGAAAAGGACACATACGTTTGTAGAGCAATTAACGCTTATGGACAAATGGATACAAGCGCGACAGTGGATGTAATATCATCGAACGTTGGAGAGCACGGGGGAAAACCTGCGATATTCGTCTCGAGACCTTCCAAGAAATCGATCGATGTAATCGTTGGCGAAGACATTAGTATATCCTTCCGAGTTAGCGGTATACCTAAGCCTCGAAGTAAGACTTCGATAAAGCACTCTCTCTTAGTTTCTCATATTCTCTCAAATTAACCATATTTATCGATATTCGCTTCAGAATTTTCTTGACTGATATTCATGGGTCCAGTGTACTTTAAATCAATATACTTTAAATCAATCTTTGCTTGTTTATATTATATTTATTAAACCTCAGTTCTTTTCTTTTTTTATTCTTCGCTTACCTTTTCTTTCACTATTTTAGTAATATGGCTGAAGGGATTAACAGACATTACGGATGGATCGAGATCGTACAAGGAAAGTATTGATGATTACGTCAGATTAACATTAAAAAGAGTTATACCTTCTGATGAAGGTACTTATTGCATTTTAATTAAAAATAGATATGGCTGTGACAGAAGTTTCTTCTCAATCAAGGTGAGAATCTTTATAAATTTAATGGAACTTTAAAATGGAACATATAATTAATACCTTATTCAAATAGATAAAGCAACGTGCTAGATCATTGACTCCATTATCAGATTGGAATTCTGTTACTGAACGTGATATAGAAGAATACAACAATGACATGTCCTACGTGAGAAGTAAGTGGCTTTGCAATTATTTTTATCTTACACACACACACACACGCGCGCGCGCGCGCGCGCGTGTGTGTGTATGTGTGTATTATATTAGCTAAGGGAAAATGCGAGAAAAATAGTGAGATTTTGTAGTGTATATTACATGAATAAAATAGATATGTAGTAATAAATTTCACTAAGATGTCATGATATTGTAGAATATATTAAAATTAGAATGACAATCTATACCAACATCATATGCTTGGCTTAAATTTTAATGGCTAAACGCCAGTTGACGCCTGGATTAAATGATCACGCAAACTGATATCAATATTTCATTTGACTATTCATCGAATTAATATGCTGATCAAAGATTTTTTAAATGTATATAAATCTGTAATCTTTAAAATAAATGAGTCGATATCTTGCAATGTAAGTAAGCTGATATCCTTAAATAAATTCAGAATTAGCACATTCTCTTGTCTTGTAACATAAAATAAATACGACAAGAAAATATTCAAGTTTCCTTCATTCGAGGAACATTTTGAGACGGGTTATTTTAGTTTACCTTCTTACTCATCTCCCATCAGCATCTCACGAATTCTACAAATTCAAAATTCAGTCATCATCCGAACGCGTATCACTTTGTACACTCTATAAAACTTTCAATTTTATCGCGATATATTGTGCTGAGAAGAAGTATATCGCAATGTGAAGAATTATTTATTTGTTTCATCAATATTTTGATAAATTGCTGCAAAATTTATCATTACTCTTCTAATATTTTTATAACATAATAATAATATGTTAAATATGTTTCTTTTTTTCATTTTCTTTGTAATATTAAAATTTTTTTCTTTAATATCGCGTTTGATTTGCAAGCATTAATAAATATGTATATATCGCTAAAATAAATACAATAAAATAAAAATGATGCCATATCATGGAATGACTAACAATGTCGAAAACGAAAATATCACTATTTCGCGCTTAAGACGTTCATGGACTAAGAATTGTTTAATCATTGACTTTTTGGAATATTTGTATGGACATCGAGGTTAGCCAATAGATGAAAGTTATTCCTATAATATACAAATTTTCATTTAAAAAAATTTTTATAAGTTTAACAATAGCAATTAAGTATATAAATAATTCTATATTTATGTATCTTATAATTTTCAGATGTGCCCGGTCCGATCAGTAGCGAACCAGTTGTTATTGATGGTGGAAAAAACTGGCTCTCGTTGAGTTGGGGTAAAGCAGAAAGAAGAGGACCTGCACCAGTGGTCGCTTATAAAGTCGAAGCTTGGCTGTTAGGAGGTGACGGAGGGGCACGATGGGCAGAGGTGAGACAAAAAGAAATTATATTTTTAACTTAACAATATATTTTTTAATTTGTTTTTTTCATAATTTGTTTTTTTCAAATGTAATTTAATCTTGTCAGTTGGGAATTACGCCAATCAACGCATTCGACGCATTCAATTTGCGATCAGGTGGAGAATACAAATTTCGCGTAACACCGCGAAATCGTTACGGATGGGGCGAACCAGTTACGATGAAGAATTCAGTGTTGGTTATCGAAAGTACCGATCTTCCAGAATTCACAAAAATTTTACCGGGTCAATTAAAAACTCTCGAAGGAACATCAGTAAAATTGGAATGTGAGGCAAGTTTATATATCTATAAACGTATAGTATTTTACTATATTTTTAACTAATGTCCTTTATTTTATATATATATATATACAGTATCACATCTTATTTTATATGATAATTTTAATATTCCTTAGATTCGCGGTGATTCCAAAATGGAAATACGATGGTATCGCGAAACAACAGAAATTAATCCGTACAATGATACCAGATTTGCGATATGTTATGATGGTACTAAATGTTCTTTAGCAATTGCAAATGTTAAAGAGGATGATTCTGGAAGATACGTTTGCGAGGCGAACAATAGAATCGGTAAAGTGTCATCGTTCGCTAGAATTCTCGTTGTTACCGATCCAAGAATTATTGAGGCTGATGCTAAACTTAAAACGAGGTAAAACAAGGTATTATCTTAATACAACAAACCTTATAATAACATGATAATTCTATTAAAGTTTGAGCATCGAATCGGAAGATAGACCACCGCAATTCACCATGAGAATACGGGACAGGCGAGTGCAAACAACTTATCCGGTAAGGCTTACTTGTCAAGTTATCGGACATCCCGTTCCAGAAATTGTTTGGTATAAAGACGGAACGGAAATCTCTCAAGATGGTAATTAATTCATTGTCTGACATGAAATTTGACTATATTGACGTTTCGCTAAATGTTCCTTTCTTTAGACCGTCACATCTTTTGGAATGATGACTCAAATTTTCATACTCTGGAAATAATTCAGTCTGCTCTTGAGGATTCTGGATGTTACATGGTGACAGCGAGGAATATAAACGGCTCAGTTTCTTGTCGATGTATCCTCGTGGTAGACAAAGGAATTCGGGCCTACATCGCACCGGAATTTCTTCGTGATCTCAACGTAGCTTATACGATTCATTCAGGCGGGGAACTACGAATGTCGGCGCAACTTGAAGCTTATCCGTGTGTTGGTGTCGTCTGGTGAGCGATGATTGCAATTAACGATACTTACATTTATGATAACATGATTCAGAATAAATATTTTTTTTTATTTTATGATTGCATTTGTAGGCATCGCGATGGTATTCGCTTACGACCCAATAGAAGAGCGGTAATGACATTAAGCCACGACGGTACCGTCCAATTCTCTTTAGCTAATGTTACTACGCGAGATGCAGGAGTTTACAGTTGTACCGCAACAAATGTAGTCGGTCAAGCAGAAACATTCACCAGGGTAGCTGTCACGGCCGCGATTCAGGATCAATCGTTCATTAACGAATCAGTTAATATTACAAGTCCAGATATACCGTAAGTTCAATCATTATGATTTATTTTGGCGTTCAATCATTATAATTTATCTTATCAACATAAAGTTGTAAATGAAATTGTTCTACTTTTAGATATTCAAAGGAACCTCTTTTTGTTACGAAACCTTTATCAACTGAAGCAATCGAGGGAGATACGGTTATCATTCTTTGTGAAGTGGTCGGAGATCCTAAACCGGAAGTAATATGGCTGCGCGATTTTCTCAAGGTAAACTATTACAAATATTTTCCTAGTTTTCCAACTTATTTCATTTACGAGACTCTGCTTCTTTTCAAATATTCAATGTGATGATGTGATAATAACTAGAGGGGCATAAAATTTTAAAAAATGGAGAAAACTGATCTTATAAGAAACTTTTAATATGTATTTAGATTAATTAAAAATTAACCCAATCTTGATATCTTAATTAAAAATTATAGACAATTATAAAAAAATAAACAATGAGCAAATGGTGAAATGACATATGTGTCTAATGCTAACTTGATCTGTGTGTGACTTGTTTTATGGGTCAAGGTGACTGCGAAAAAATGACTACAAATCAGAGCGTAACAGAGAACATATTGCAGCCATAAGTAGGCAAGACATTATATACGTCGAAGGAAATGGCATTGACATTGAATAGTTTCTTATATGGTAACACAGTACGTCATATTACATTTTTTAATACAAACAAAGGAATAAAATTTAATATACATATACCGCATTTAGAAAAAAATTTATTATACATATATTGTCATAATGATATATGAATCCAAGATAGGAAACAAAACGTGCACTGACTAAAAAGAAAACATGCATATCCGTAAATTACGCACAGAATAGTATTCCCAGTATATATCCCCACTTGTCGTCAAGACCAACTCGGCCTTCTTTCGCCGATGAATCGGTACGGTAATACGAGCACCAAACAGTCATCGTGTAACTTTAGCAAACGAATAGCCGCTTCAATTTTTGATCGCTATAAGTATGACACCATCGTTCTGTGCAAAACGTGAATATTTCGATTTAATTTATGAAACACATACTCTTAATCTGTTTTTATCAAATTCACAATTTTTAGCAATCAATAGACAAGTTTTTATTTAATTATTCTATATACCAAGAAAATTCTATTATACCAAGAAAATTAGATTTAATTCAATGTGAAATACGATAGTGTAAGTATGATATCAAATTATTAATTTAAATAACACAATTTTTAATAATTTTAAATTAAAAGAAAAATAAACAACTTTTTTAATGTGGGGCGTTAAGTTCAAATCTGTCGCCAGAAAAATTTCATTAAGTCAAATTTTTTTAAATATACCATGTTAATTTTAAGATATAGCACGTTTTTTTAAACATGTCAATTTTTAAAGTATAGTATTCTCTTTAAAACTTTTAGAATGAATCTAATATTTTAAAAAATGAAAAATCGCATTTTTAAAGATTAAAAATTAAACCACGTTTTTTTCAAAATTGGCTCAAAATGAGATTTGAGACAGAGTGAGATTTCAGAATTTAGAGAATTCCTCTCCAAATAATTCGGATGCAATAAATGATGAACAAGGTAAATATTTCCATCAAAAGTGTTGGAACGACTAAAATTGAACGTGTTGCTAAACGATCATAAATTTAACGATTGATAAATTTTAATACATGAAATCAATTTCAATAAAACTTTATTATATAACATTAAAAAGAAAAATATTTTCTCATATCTCGATAATTGGACTTAAAGAAAATATTTTAATAACAGATTCAGACTCAACATCGAAAATTATCCTAGAAACAGTCTCCATATTCTTGCATAAAACTTTGCGAATTAGTGTAATTATTTATAATTAGAGCTAAAAGAAAAAATCAAAATCTTAAATTAAGCTAATTTTTTTTTTATTTACGCATACGCAATGTTGTATATCGCCAGATATGATTGCAAATATAATATATATTCAATAAATAATGTACGATTTTAAACATAGTTTTAACTCACAAAATTTATTATAAATATAATTTAATTTGAAATTAAAGGTTTAATTTTATTCTATATTCCGTTTTATTGTATGCAATTATATTGTATATATAAATGATTCTCTTCTATAAATAATATTATGTATATACTATATAAGAAAGGCCAAAAACCCTTTAGACTAGAGAAGAATTTATAACATCTATTTTTTGTAATCGAAAAATATCCTCCGCATAAATTTTAGCGCAGGCGAACTCTAATGTGACAGGTGTAAGATATGACTAGAATTCAAGAATTAAAGATCGTATAGCCTTCTCATATATCTGAACATTGTTAAAATATATTAAATCATTAAAATGAAAATATATAACGAGGAACAAGAATATACGTTGATACTCATATGTATAGTATATTTAATCAGAACATCTGTTCAACTTTCGCTCCCTATATGGACTAGAACCATGACGAAGACATATTTCTTTCTCTCTCTCTCTCT
>NW_012130156.1:292746-300111 GCF_000143395.1 Atta cephalotes | reverse complement strand
ACACACACACACACACACACACACACACACACACACACACACACACACACACACACACACACACACACACACACACACACACACACACACACACACAACACACACATATATATATGCACATTTTATTATAAAATGTAGATTTTAATTTTTTAATTAATTGTAATCATTTCTCATTTAAAGATTGAAAAAGATGGTAATGTCAGCATCTTAAGAATACGTGACATATCATTACGCGACACAGGTGAGGTTCGATGTATAGCTTCCTTGAACGGGAAGGGTCCGTCCATCAGTTGCATTGCCAAGCTACAATTACAAAATCTATTATACAATTTCAATGATTCCGTGACGAAATCTAAAAATATTCAATCTCATACACAAACCAAACTATCATCAACAAATACTAATCTTATAAGCATGGCGGAAAAAGTGACAAAACTATCGTCATTAAAATGTCGGCGACATTATGAAAAACCGCTAACGCGGTTTAAATTATCTTCGTTCCCTCGATATACTGCATCGTATACCAAGCATATTTCATCTTTGTCAATAAGAAAACGCATTTCTAATAATATGTCAAATGTCAAAAAATCACGATTTGTGGAAGATTTGTCGGTACAAAGAATTATAAAGAAAAATTTAGACAATAATTTAGGATTTTCCAAAGATCAAACTTTATCATCTTCATTAAACAAAGAAGATACAACTGATATTTTCATAAATTTATTGCCAAAGAAAACGGAACAAATTCTTCATCAGAATATTGATTTCATACCAAAAAAAGAACCTGTGGAATCGCATCTTCAAGAATTGATAAAAGCTGCAATAATTAAAGAACCAACTGACACTAGCGTATTTAGAGGAAGCAGAGTACTACTCGAAGTAACTTATCAAGGATATCCCGAACCGATAGTCAAGTGGCTTCAAGTGGTAGGTTCATTTCTTTTGCTACTAATATTGTACAAATTTTACCGATTAGTGCCAAGAGAGAAATATCCATTTAACAAATACATTTTACAAATAAATTTAAAAAAGTTACTATTCTCATAAGAGAGAATTTCTATACTTCTTTCATGATTAACGTATAATATAAACTACATCGATATAATATAATACTATGACGTCTAATTTAAATAGATTTGAGTTACATCACAGCGCAGATAAACGTGAACCCAGATAACATTTATGTTGCATAAGAAGTTTTAGATGTCTTATGTCTAAAAGATGTCTAAAAGATATCTTTTAGATATTTTATGCAACATTCATGTTATCTGGGAACTATCTTTACACAGAAATTAATCATTCAGAATGGTCGTTTGCTTATCATTGGCCTCGGGAATTATATCTAAATAATATTTCTTACAAAATATCCCCACCAGAATGTGGCAGATGTTTAAACTTTGGAAAAGCCAATCGAAATACGTAGAGCAATCGTGTCATTTGCTTCTCGTCATACGACAGTTGGCGTGAATCAACTTTATTTATGTTATATTAATTCTCAAATAAACAGTCCCTAACTCTCTGACATATGTTAATATATATAATAAAATATTCTTATTTTAATTTAAGAATCGAGAATTGCAACGGAGCGAAAAAATTAAAATAGTCAGCAGGAACGGTATATCTTACTTGACATTGGACGATGTAACATACGATCACGTTGGAAAATATGAAGTCTCAGTGGAAAATCCATTAGGCAAAGATCGAAGATTCTTTAGCTTAGCTGTGGAAGGTAAACTATCCGTTTATATCGTTTGCTTTCATGAGACACTCTCATACACAAAAATTCATGGTACTAATAGCTAATAGACTATGACTCGACGTTACACAACTCAACCTTGACTTAATTAAACTTAATTACACATACGAAGAGAGCATCAACATAGAGAAGATCAACGATACTCAATAGAAACGTATTTTTACGATTGGACCGTTCCACATGCTCATAAACGAAACATCATCAATTGTTCCATGTGCGTAAGTGCGTGTTGCACGATCCAGTTTCTTTTCTTGCGTACAAGGCAGACGACAATCTCACGTGACATACCGCGCAATAATAATTCTCCTCTTTTCAGCGCTTCCTCCACTAGCATCATTCCACCTCTTTTTCCTCTTTCCTTGAACTACCGTACAACTGCCTAAGCATCAAAAGACGTATGATTATGAGAAAGAATATACGTGTCGCAGCGTATCTTAATGTAATAACTTAATATAATGATGTGCGAATTCTTTTAAAAAACACGCGATCATTTCAACTCTGTGTTTGATATCTGCAACATTATTATAATAAAATTTAAATTAATCGCACGAATTGCCGATAAGATATTAGCACGTGCCATAAAACAGTTATAAAAGTGATTTTCGGTGTAATTCACATGAATGGAAATATATATATGTTTAAACATATCATTCTCGTTAAAGGAAGATTTTAATTTCTATTCAGGTCCACCCGAACCACTCACGGATAAACCGAGTGTAAACTTCAACGCTGGTGAGACCACGATTGTTTGGCGATCACCACCATACGACGGAGGTCGCACCGTGATCGGATATACTGTGGAAGCAAAACGCGTTGGTGAAAACACGTGGATAATAATCACCGAGTCTAGTCATTCGCTGAGTCACACAGTAGCAACAACTGGAAGGAATTCCGTGATACCGGGTGAGAGTTATTATTTCCGTATTCGAGCTGAAAATATCCACGGACTCAGTGATCCCGGCATAGAGTCTGATCCTGTTAGAATTCCAAAACAAGAAGAAACAATGTTTCAAGAGGAAGAAGAAGGTATTTCAATATCTTATTTTATCTGCTTCTTAAGAAAGTATTTAAAATATTATCCTCTTTAAGAAATGTGAATTAAAAATTTAATTTTACATTGTTATAAAATTATCGTCTTACTTTTTAAGACGAATTTGAACCAAGCTTTGAAGCTCGTTTGGTAGTACCGGAAGAAGGCAAATTTTTTGGCGAAAAATACGACGTTCTCGAAGAACTAGGAAAAGGTCGATATGGTGTAGTTAGAAAAGTTATCGAACGACCGACAGGCATGAATTTTGCTGCCAAGTTTGTCAAAACGATCAAAGCGAAAGACCGCGAACAAGTCCGCGAAGAAATTAAAATTATGAATGCATTAAGGCATCCTAAACTTTTGCTACTGGCTGCTGCTTACGAAAAATCTCGTGAAACAGTGCTGATCACAGAATAGTAAATACATCTCTAATAACGTTCTTTAGATTAATTATTATATTAACTTTTAATAATACTATAATATTAAAAATCTTTTTTAGTATTTCTGGTGGAGAATTATTCGAAAGAGTAGCAGCCGACGACTTTACTTTAACCGAAAAGGACAGCATTCTTTTTATGAGACAGATTTGTCAGGGAGTCGAGTATATGCATCAAAATAAAATCGTTCATCTAGATTTGAAAGTATATTTCTTGCGGATAATAGTTTATTATTATAGTTAGTAAACTAACTAATAATGTACGTATGCTTTTGCTTCATTTTATACAGCCGGAAAATATAATGTGCCGTACGCGAACTTCTCATCAAATTAAATTAATTGATTTTGGATTGGCTCAGACTTTAAAGTCTGATACACCGATCAGAGTACTTTTTGGCACACCGGAATTTATTCCACCGGAAATTATAAGTTACGAACCCATCGGCACTGAATCAGATATGTGGAGCGTCGGTGTTATTTGTTATGTTCTGTACGTATCTAATTACATTTTCAAGTAATTATTTTTATCTAATATATCCAATTTATTGTGAGTGATGCATAGATTAACCGGCTTGTCGCCTTTCATGGGAGACAATGATGCCGAGACTTTCGCTAACATCACACGAGCGGATTATGATTTAGACGACGATGCTTTCGATGCCATTTCAAATGACGCTAAGAACTTTATCAGCGGTTTACTTATTAAACGAAAAGAGTAGGTTTTTATATCTTTCTTATTTTAGAAAGCTATTTATAGTCTAATCATATAAACTTAAATTAATTAAATCTTTTTTATTGTGTATTTCTTGGCAGATTACGAATGTCAGCCACGCAGTGCTTAAAACATCCATGGATGGCACAACATACTATGGCTATGAGCAGAATAGTCTTGCCGACAGAAAAACTAAAGAAATTTATCATACGGAGAAAGTGGCAGGTGTGTATCAATAGACTTTGTTAAAAATTATATTATAATTGTTTTGAAAGAAGGAATGCGTAACCAAATTTTGGAATAGATGAATATTACTTTTGAATAAAAAAAAATGCTTGGGACAGCACGTTTCATGCTATTAAAAATGTTAAAATAAAAAATCAATAAAAAACTGAACTGCTATTTAATCATATATATTAATCATATATATTAATCATATATATTAATTGCTAAATTTTCTTAATTTAATTAATCTAATCATTTATCTTATTTTTTGTAGTTTATACTTACTTTGTTTTTTTAAATAATCTTAGCATGTGTTTAAATCTTCAGTGTGCATGTGTAGTGCTGTTTATTTTAACAGAAAACAGGAAATGCCATTCGCGCATTAGGAAGAATGGCAATTCTTTCGGCGCATAGTAGACGTAGTCCCACAATAACGGCAGAGACATCATCTACACATCTTGAACAACGATTCGATAGCACCGAAATGCAATATTCTGATGAAATTAAATTAATCCATACTGCTATCAAAGATACGGAATGTATTGAAACAAGCATAGGAAAAAACTCTGCCGAAGCGGAATCACAAACAAAATTGCATTTCACGTGTGTGACGGAAGTAAATATGGCAATACAAGAAACATCGATGGAAGAAGAGAGTTTAAGTGATTTTTCAAAACAGGTGAATATTAAAAAAGAGATTCAAGAATTAGATACCGAATTAATACTAAAGACAGAAGACATTTCACAAAACATCACAGAGCATCTAGAAATTTCAGTAGCAAGAGAAAATAAAGAAAGTGACAAAGAATTAATCGATAAACTTTCTGATAATGAGATAGAACAACAAATGACTTTAAAATCGCAGACATTGCGTAGAATGTTTCGAGGCGATTCGCGCGATTCTGGAATAAGTGATTGCAATTCAAGCTTAGTAAGTTCTTCATTACAAGTAGATGAACTTGGAATAGTGTCCACTATCAAAGAAGAACTAGATCTTGAGATTTATAACCGAGAAACTAAACGGACATTGAAAGAAGAAGAAAATCGATCAAGTTCAACAGTAGGAATCTTAGCAAGTTTAGTACAAGACAAGAAAATCCTTCCTTGCGACACGGAAATTACTGTGGATGATGACAAGGTAGCTACAAAGAGTGACATGACTAAAGCTTCGTGTGAAACTAATCCTGTGCGGAAAGGTGTGTGTATGTAATTAATTTTGCTTATAATACTTACAATTATTTATCATAGACAAAAAATAAGATGGCATTATTAAAATCTTACAATTTTGCAGTTATTGACAAGAATACGGACGCAAGGATATTAAGCAGATACAATTGCAACAAATTTCTTTCAACCGGAAATGTAAATCGTACGGCCAGAATATTCGAAAAAGAAAGTGATAGATCAAATTCAAATAATTCACAGCGCTCGTATCCTGCCACTATAATTACAGGAAAGCCACACAAAGAAAGAATACAAAAAGCTTTTGCATTCTGGAATAACTAAAGTCTTTTGAAATACATATTGGATATACAAATATACAAATTGAATTAAGTAGAACGTCATATCACTTTTAAGTAAAATATATGTATAGATCCAGAAGAGCTTGAAGCAAGAAGGAGCTTCTAGTACGAAAAAAAAGATGTCAAGTCTAATGTAAATGAATTAATTACAATGCGCTAAGTGCTATTGTTTTTGTGAGATAGCGCCTAGCTATTGTATCGATCCGCCACAGAAATATATTGTTTACAAGAAAACATATGTAGAAAAATTGTACTCTAGATACATGTAAAGGCATGATATGTAATTCATTAAATATAGTTCAAGTCAAAATTCTTGCTCATCATTTCTAATTAAAAAATAAATTTTTATCAACGATATTAACTTAAATCATACTGACTTGATAGAAAAAGTATACAGTTATTAAGATGAGTAACGATCATTTGTACGGAGAATTTATGCAAATAATTTATGTAATTTTTATTGATCACGTTTACGAAAAAGTTAATTTAATACAAAATTTTTGTATTAAAAAATAATTTTTTTAATGTTTTTTTATTTTATTTAAACACTAATTATAATTGCACAAGTTAAAAGAAATACCTTTGCAATATTAAAATATATTTTTTATTATTTTTCAGTTTTATAGATATTCGAAGTATGCATTATTATATACGTATATTGACAAAAACATTTTTAAGCGACATGTATGTTCATTGAATAAGCGTGAATAATTGATATTATATTTAGTATTTTATTTGTCGACAAAATACAAGTATACTTTGTGATTATATTATTTGTGCGAACATATTCCCGCAATTGTATCGTAATAATGAGACAAACAACATCTGTATTAATATTATAAGTTACTGATAAATAAAAGATATCTACATATACACAGATTATATTAATACGTACGTACATACAAATGTTTTTTTATTTATATATAAATATGCTACCAAATATATATATATATACATATTGTATATATTATATATATTATATATACATAATATATATATTTGGTATTTATATTATATAAATATTTATATATAATATAAATATATATATATATAATAGAGATAAGCTGTGTGTGTGTATGTTGTGTTATGTATGCTCAAATAAATTAAATTAAATATGTAAGCTGAAAAAAAAATTTGTTTTAACTAAACACATTTAGTTATTTGCAGATTTGGTTAATTTAACAAATTTTATTTGATTGAATTCAACTGTAGTCTTAACAAACTGTTCAACTTCAATGTTAAGCAAATTATAGAATATATATAAATTCAATTAAATAAAATTTATTGACTTAACCAAATCTACAAATAACTAAATGTGTTTAGTTAGTTAAACAGTTTGTTAAAATTTTTTTTCAGCATATATATTATATGTATATTTCAAAGACTTATAGCTTGGGAAATTTCGCACTGGTCAGTATACTATATTTGTAAAATTTTTATAATTCCACCTCTTTGGCCAATGAATTGTCATGGTTAGTGATAGTTAATAATTGAAGATCATCACTGATATCCAAATAGTTAAAAAAATTCATTGTTGCTGGTACCCAACTAGTAGTTACATACTGATCTAAGACAGGTGTAGGATGTCTAAAAAACAAAAAATATTTTTATCTTACTTTATTATTATCTTTTCCAACAATATCTGTATATATATATATATATATATATATATATATATATATA
>NW_012130156.1:287776-291454 GCF_000143395.1 Atta cephalotes | reverse complement strand
TATATATATATATATATATATATATATATATATATATATATATTTACAACACTTATGATAGTTACCCTTCTTTGCAAAATTAGTCCACATTGTTGTAAGAATTTCTAATATTTTTCGATCTCTTGTATATACTGCCGGCGGAGCAGGATCATTAATTTTACAGCTAGGTTGATAAAAAAGATATGATATATCGTCAATATGAGAAGTTCCTGAAATATCCCATTATGTTAAAATTATAAAGTAAGTAGACGAAAAGTAGTTTTCAATCAAGAATTTTATAAATTTAGTAACTTATATACCAGTCAATTTATTCCCCAAAAGCTTCGTTATAGTCATCTGATCGCCGATGTAGGAAAATTTGTAAAAATAAGTCGGTGCTTGCTTTCTTTTCCTTCGCATATCCACAAAATCTTCAATAGGAATATTAAAATGCAGATCACTCAGAAATCGTATAATAGATGGGATACTCTCTACAGTGAATTCAGATTTATTATTAAAATATTTTTCTTTAATTCGTTTAGTTAATTGCATTATTTTTAAGGCGTTTTGCGAGTTTGTAAAATTTTGTATGTATAGTGGTAGATCCGTATACATTGTCTTCAAAGTTTCTTCACTGGTATCTATTAACAGATAATAAACGATCTATATAATATCTATATATATAATATCTATAATATATCTTATATAATATATATTACATACGATATTTAATATAAATATATGACATACAATTTAATATAAATAAATTTACTAATATTATTAATTTTAATATACCTCTAAGGAAAAAGATATATTCATCAGAAGTAGTACCAATCATAATTGGTATTTTATTGCCATCATCAAGTAATTGAGAGATAGGACATGGAAGAAAAGGTGTTTTTGCTTTATTATCGATTGTAGGTCCAAATGGGACAAAAAGAGTGCGCGCTTTCTACGAAACATTCTTGAATTAATAATAGTTAACAATAACAGTATTATCTAACATTTATGATTTATGAAATCTCCAAATCAAGGGACTTCTCCTCCCCTCTTGATATATAACATATATCAAAGTCAAAAGTTATTGACATTGAGAGAGGAGGATCCTGATCTAGAGATTTACCACATTTGTATTTAAAATTAATAAATTTTTACATTTAATCGATGCATTAGAATAATTTTTTTTGTGTTCTTGGACACAAAATAAAAAAGAAATATATAAAAAATATATATAAAAAATAGAAATATATAAAAAATATATAATTCTCACCTCTGGAGTGAGAACCGTATATTGTGCTTGGGTGATTTCAGCAAAGGATTTTGTTTTGAGAAATTCAACAACTGTTTTAGGATCTTTAGAATCATTGCCAAGTTTAGATGCAAGTTTAAAAGAATTGGCTTCTGGTTGGTTTCTTATCATCGCCCAATCACATGTAACTATACCACTCTGAAGAATAGCTTTGTGGAAGAGACCTAGTAGAAAGGTAGATGCGTGCGTGTATGCGTGAGATGTGAATGTTGATATGTGCGAAATATCTTATTTTTAAACGAAATATATATTATTATAAATATATATTATTATACCTTTAGACAACGGTGATAACGTTAAGAAATGCGTGGAAGTGCTACCTGCACTGACACCAAAAATAGTGATATTATTTGGATTTCCGCCAAAAACCTCGATATTTTCTTTGATCCATTTTAATGCGGCAACTTGATCTTTCAAACCTTGATTTCCACTTGCTACTTCATGATCAAGATTCAAGAAACCTTAAAAAATAAAATATTTCGAATGTGTATGGCGTTAGACGTGCATATTCTGCTCTGTATCTTTTACAGATATACGATAAAAAAATTTCATACTTCAAGAGATAGGTTCTCTTGGAAATCTCTTACAAATCTTACCAAAAGCACCAAGTCTATAGCTTATAGCCACTAAAATGACACCTTTTGCTAGAAGATAATCAGGTCGTACGTTAGTATCATTACCAGAACCCCAAAGATAACCCCCACCATGAATCCAAATCATAACTGGATTTTCTGTTTTCTGATAAATATCATCTGGTATGTAAATATTAAGATAAAGACAATCTTCGCTGCCAATGACCTCTCCAGTTGCTTCATTCAACTGTGCACAAACATCGCCAGCATTTTTAGAAGCATCTCGAATACCTTCCCAGTGAGCAGGAGGTTCGGGATCCTAATTTTGAACAATTAATAGTAAAATACTATTAATATCAAATGATGACAGGTTATATTGCAATAATCACAAGATAATTATAAAATCAATTAACTATTATTTTGTTAGTATACAAGCAGAATAATTGCAAAATGCATTAGAATAATTAAATATTTTTTAACGGGACCCTGGTGGAAAAATTTCGCTGAAATTATTCCATATTTTGGAACACTTTTCGGCAAAATTTCAGCAAAAATTTTAAAGAAATTTCAAAGTAATTTCAGTTCAGTTTTAACGATTTTTCAGTACATTAGCTAAAAAATTTACTTTCAATGAAATTTCAGCAAATTTTCAACAATTTCGCTGAAATGTTCCAAAACGTGGAATAATTTCAGCGAAATTTTTCACTAGGGGATACAAATAAAAATAAATTAGAAATTATTTAGATTTGATAAATAAGTTTACCTTAAATCTCAATTCATGTATTGGTGGAGCAGCGAAGGGTATGCCTTTGAAAGAGAGATAACGAGATCCAAGAACATTTTCTTCAAAGATTCCTTGCAGTTTTCCTTGTTTCACAGTCACTATCGGTCTATCCATAATGGAACAAGGATTAAATTGTCTACTTCGTATAATATTATATTCAATAATCAAAAGGCGCAAATTTACACGTAATTATAATTTTACGTGACGGTCGGTATCAAACTGTGTCAAATTGCTGCTGACACGTTATTTTATAACGTTGTTATTCCAGATTGTTCTCGAAACTTGGAGAATTCGGTACACGGAAATTAAACAATAAATAGAACGATCTAGAAATTAACGTTATACATAACGTTTCTTGTTTCGTTAAAATATAAATTTGTATCTCTTTACACATTCTAATTGGCCGCCTTGTCCGTAGGAGTTTCAATTATTCGCTGTGTAAGGGCAAATTGAGTTGACTTTAGCGCTCTGTTTTTATTGGCGTAATATCTTGCGCTGCATGATCGCACGCGAGATTCGGCGCGATATCCAAACATATCGCGTTCCGATCTTCTAAAATGTTACTAACTTACTTATTTTTATAATTAATCATTTCAAAAGTATTTTAAACATTTATATATATATATCATTATTCGGTATTTATAATCCGGCCCAATGTTCAAAATCACTATTCTGATCATATATACATCATCCTAAGATTCCATACAATCAATAAATTAAATGACGATACGCTCATACAATGTCTCAATATCATACTTTAAAACGTTCTTCTGTAAGATCGAGCTATGAATATCAGCTTTTGTTGACGAATATGTTCAAATGTACTTGTCATATTTTGCAAGGTATTGTTCATCATTAATTTAATAGTTTATTATATATGTATATATGCATATATGTATATATATATATATATCTATATATATTACACACACCACACACACACACACACACACACACACACACACACACACACACACACACACACACACACACACACACACACACACACACACACACACACACACACACTACAC
>NW_012130156.1:283452-287280 GCF_000143395.1 Atta cephalotes | reverse complement strand
GAGAGAGAGAGAGAGAGAGAGAGAGAGAGAGAGAGAGAGAGAGAATTATTTCTGTATATATATTTATTACTAAACATTTATTACATTTCACCTAAATTGCAACTAAATTGCATTTTCTTCACATATAATGTAGTGTGTTTTTTGTATGATTTATAATATTGTTGGATACGTTAACTGGATGTAATGATTTTTGAAGTGACCATCCACATTGACTCGTCGACATAGATAACAGCTCAGCCACTTTTTGAGTATTTTGTTTTTCTTCCAAAGACGATTTCTTAATCTATAATATTATAAAATATATAAACAACCATTAGTATAATAATTATTTCGAACTTTTATGTATAATAAAATATTTCTTCAATGAAATTTAAAAAAGAAAGAATAAAAAGAATATAAAAACACAAATATCTCTTAAAAATTAATACAAGTTGTCTGATATATTTGTTTTTGCAATTCATACAAACTTTAATGACATAATTTAATCAAATATTTTCATTTCTTTATATATATATATATATATATATATATATAAATTATTTTAAATCTAGAATAATTTATATAATTTATTATTATTATTTTTATTTATATTTAAGAAAGCAATTATTATCTAACAATAAGAATATCTAAAGAAACTTTTTCCTTCTATGTTCAAGGTATATACAAATCGTGGTTAATTAAAATATTTACTAACTTCATCAAATTTTCTTCTAACTTTATATCCTCTATACGTAGCTTGTATCATAGTAGCTGCTTCTTCTTCAGATTTAGCTGAATCGACATGATTTTCTATACACCTTGATTTTTTCATTATTTTATTCTGTTGTTTCTTTATGGGAAATATAACATTTTGTTCCCAATGCTTGCGATTGTAATTTTTTTCTTGTCGATCTTCGTACCTTGATTTATCAATAACCTATAAACATTTTACTTGTAATTTAAACATACATATACATATATATATATATATATATATATGTTGCAAAATAAAATCATTTTGCATACATGTAGTTGTATGTAATTACAATTATATACTTTATTATTTAATATATCTTCTATTATTTAATATATCTTCTTGCATTTTTTCATCTATATATTCCTCTAAACCCAGATAGCCAAGTGAGATTTAGCATATGGAACAAATTGATGCCCTGCATTGTTTTCAACTTGTCGACAATTTGCTGTCATTGGAATCTAATGTGAACTGAGTTAGCATCAGGAGAGCAAATAAATTTCATGAGTTTACGAAATTGTTAAGAGTATACATTGACAAATAATAAACGCGTCACGTTGACAGCAAACTGACGGCATGTTATGTACGCATGATAACAACTTGTCAGCAGTTTGCTGAATTCTAAGGAAGACTTTACGTGACATCAGAACAACAGACAGTTTGTGGAAACACCTTAGCTTTAGTTTGGTGAAATTGAATTCGGAATAAGTGACAGCAAAATGGCAACATATTGCCCTTATTTGGTTATCTGGGTATATTACATTAAACAAATATTACATGCATTTAGTCATTCCACTTTTGTCGCATGCAGTAAAATACAACATGTAAAATACTGAACGTAATGAAAGACTCAAGAATAAAAATAAAGCATAAGTCTTTGAATTAATCCTCAAATACTTAATACATCACGTTCAATGCACTTCTATCCTAGTAAGCAAGAAACATTTTTGGACATTGCAATAACGTTACAATTCAGTAGCGAGCAAACGTATATTTGTCATTTTGACATCAAAATAACGAAAAATAATTACGTTAGTTTATTACATGGATTCATTGCTGCAATACTGCAGAATATTTTAAAATGTTTCTTATAGGAAACTATACTTACTGAGACTATTTCATATTGTGTATTGTATATATTTCACATATATCATTACCTTTTAAAATTTTTAAATAAAAGATAAAATTCTAATTTTTTCTCTTTTACTTTTTATGTTTTTGTTTCATTATTCCTTAATTCTTTATATTTCTTATATTTTTACAAGGTCCAGAAAAACATTTATACCGTCGGAATCTCATGCTGATGTTCATACATAGATTTTGTATGCTTTAAAAAATCCAAAGATTTTCTGGATAATTCACTTGCCTCGCAATATTTCGTATCACGAATGATAGATTTATTATTTTTATTTCCATCGTATTGCGTTTTGTTCTATGAATAAAAATGATATAGTATTACTCCAATGTGTATAAAGATACTTAATTACTGTAATTATATTGATATTCTTATTATTTTTTTTAGTAAAAATATCTATTAAATATTCTTTTCGTGTAAGAAATAATTTACAAAATTATATAACCAGTATAATTATTAAACATTGATTTACATGTATTGACATGTATTGACAAATGTCTTTATTTATGATAGAATTTTTTAGATTTATAATTTAAAATTAAATAGTTATATTTTAAAGCTCTTTCTCACCGCTCTCATATTATTTTTGCCTATATTGCTGAGACAATTAGTTAGGATTTCAGGTGACATTACTATGCCCGATGAAGTTGTAATTTTTGATACATATTTTTTTGGTTCTTGAGTTTGCATTGTGTTATATTGTTCTAAAAATAAGTATAGAATAAATATCTCGTTGAAAGTATCAAATAGTATTATAAGTTTATATAAATTTCTAAATTATTAAATTTTTAAGAGAAAAAAGTCTTGTGCTCTAAGAATTTTATAAAAATATAAAAAATTGCAATCTACAATTGCAAAATATATTTACTGTTATCAGCAAATATATTACAAACTTTATAGTAATATTATCAGTCACTTACTTTATATATATATATATATGTAACATTATTGTTATTATAATATTAATACATTTGTAATAATTTATACCTAAAAGATGTGAATCTATGCAACGATTTTTATTGCAATCTGCACGTATTCTCTCTAGAGATAATAGTGAGCTATCTTTAGGAGGAAAATTAGGAGGGATAGGTTTTGTTTGAATCTTTCTTGTTTTTAGTTCTGAGATGTTTGTTTTTTGATATTCTTCAAGATATAACAGAAATTCGCGATACGTAACATAATTCTGAAGCAAGAAGTACATTAACACAGATAATAAATTGTTTTATATTGTTATTTTAAATATAATTTCTAAAAAACAACTGTTGAAGAATAATATAAGTGATATACGTATTAAACGAAATATAATACTTGTCTAATTAATAAAACTTAAATTACTTTGTCTTCTCCTGCCCAGTTACGATTAGTTGGTTCGCTAAGTCCAAGTAAATCGATCCAGTGATAGTAATCTTCAGTTTGATTACCATACCAATATTTTATAATAACAAATCTGTAAATTTCCATATTAATTATATAGTTTACCTGTATATTAATTTCACATTTTATATATGAATTGATAATTAAAACTTTTTAAATTGAAAATATAATTCATACGCGAGGCCATCATCCACCATTTTTTGTACTTCAGGATAAGACATCAATTCCATAAATTCAGGATTTTCAGGATTTCTTTTGACATCTACTAATTGCCACGGAGCTATAAGTCCAAATCTAACACATTTAAGTACTTCTAGCATATATCGCTTTCTTTCATTCCAATCATGCATTAACCATCTTACGGCAGACATTAAAACTTCCATTTCGCTACAAGACGAAAAAAGATGTTTGTATATTATTTATTATTATATAATTTATATTATCTATTATGTAACTTTTTTTTAATAAATCATCTCATTCTCATTAAGAAATAAAATTTAAAGGTTCAACATTTTAAAAACAATTGAATTGTATATATATATATATATATATATATATATATATGTCTCTTATTAAATTTACTTAT
>NW_012130156.1:277397-282800 GCF_000143395.1 Atta cephalotes | reverse complement strand
TATAGTATATATATATATATATATATATATATATATATGTCTCTTATAAAATTTTCTTATACATAAAATATATTTGGTGAAAAGTCGTCAAATATATAAAATATATTTGATGACGATTATACTATAGATTATATTATAGATTATACCTATTAACGCAAATATAATTAGATTTCAGTAGTAAACATAATTCGTCCATTGACAATTCCAAAAAATCTTTTGTGCTAACAAGCATCAAGAAAAATTTCATAATTCTCGGCACCATCAATTCCATTACTGCAGTATTCCCGATTTTCTTTGCATCCAAATATAGTAAGAAAGCAGTATCCTCGGAGAAGAGCTCGTCATTGTCAATGAATGCCCAACATTGCTCTTCTAATTCTTTATAAAATACAATGTATATGTTTTTAATGAGAAATCCGTTTTATTATATTTTTTACATTATGCATGAATATTTAGTTAAATTTCTTTTTACATTGAAAGAACAAAAATACATTCTATTTTATATTAAAAATTGAAAATACGAAATAAATTCGCACCTTTGATACCCAGATATTGTGCAGCCATGAAAATTTCTAATATATTATCTCTTCGTAAAAGCTGATAACTTTCGTTGATTGGACTTATCATCCAGTCATAAATAATAGAAAAAGCCTTGGAGGTCACACTACTCTACATTTGGTGCATATAACAAATTATATTTTTAGAATTTTAAGCTAATTTTATTACTTCTTATTTTAATATGAAGATATTTATATAAGAATGCTTTGATATAAAAGTTTTCCAAAATTTGAGCCAATTAAAAAAAATATTTTTTATGTAATGTCTATCTATATTGAATGCAATTTAGATCTTACGCCAGATAAATCAATATTCTTGCAATTTTTCTCATCGAAAAATGTGCTGTAACTTTGCAGAACAAGGAGATGGCAGTGAAATTCATCGTGATCAATTCGAATAACACAATCAGCATTCCTTGGCGGAATAAATAAAGAAATATTTGTTTTAATACAATTTAAATTTTTTAACTGTTGCTAATAAAACATATATAATTTAAATTGATCTCTACTAAATGAAATTTATCAAATTAAAGTTATTTATTTAAAACATTCAACATTTGCAATGTGATAGAAAGAGAGCTTCATTTAAGAATTTTACTTAAAATTCTCTCCCTCTCTTTTTTCTTACTTATAATTCGTGATGCGTATAGCTAATTCTTGATACAAATCACTCTTTTCTGGAAGAATTATATTATTCCAATCAATTGGTTGTTCATTCGTAAATCCCAATCTGTTTTTCCAAGAAGGAAAATAGTTAGTGTTAAAATAAAAAAAAAACCCTAATTTTCAAAATTGTTATACCCACACACAGCATACTCACTTGCTGCAACTTTATGTTATTATAATATTGCTAAATTGATCTGTGCTGTATGGGTATAAATGTGTTCTAATTTAATAATTTTTGCAATTGTCAAATTTAAAAAACTAACGAGGCAAGTGGTATTTCGTTCATTGGAGGAAGTTGATGAGATGTTGATTGTACCGAATGGTTTTGTTCCATTTCTGATGAATAAAACTTTGTACTTGATTGCGTCCGTCTATAACTTCCTTCGATATGTGGTAATTTTTTCTGTGCCTGTTATCCATCAAATAATATTTTAAATAAGAGCACATTTAGTTGCACATTTCGGCCGATTTTCAACTTGGTTTCTGCCCTTCACTTCACCAATCCGCGCGCAGCCTAAATGCTGATCGGGCATTTAGGGATTGGCATTTAGGCATAGGCTGCGCGCAGATTGGTGAAGTGAGGCAGGAAGGGCAGGAAGGCACGAGCTGAAATCGGCCGAAATGTGCAAATAAATCCCAGCTCTGTTTTAGACAATGTTAAAACAATAACTAGTAAACAATAAAGAGTTTGAGTTTCACCTGTAATTGATCAATTGTTGATGGTGTGATACCAAGCGGGAGATCGATGTATCTTGTTTGATTCGGAGAGTCGAAAACGGATGTGCTAACGTTGTTACCCGATCGATTAAGCTCAGCCTTGACATCGACTTTCGTGTGTCGCGGATCAGCAGCTAAAACGCTGAACTTCTTTGACTCGAATACAACCTAGAACGACTATGCTATGTCTGTTTCGAGACCGATATTTCTGAAGCGGTTTCATTATAATATTTGTTAAAACGAAATCTTTCTTACCTGATTCGGAATGATTTTGAGGTTACCACTGGGTGTAGCTTGGAAGGGAAACACACGACTACGACTATCTGTTTCATTCCCTTCATTTACGATGAATGTTGATTTAATGCTCGTTTTTTTGGGATAAATTTCTATCTGCTTCATCGGCAAGCCTAGATTTGAACAAGATGCTGATTGCTTTCTACCTTTTGTATTCTCTGCTTTCCTACAAAGTCGTGTTATATATTATTTCCACTATCTGATTCTGTTATTTATCCACTCTCCAAATTATTTACTCTAAATGACAGTCCATAGGTTTTGAAGTGACGACTTCAACGAGTGAGCATTCCTTTTTCCGAGTTTTTTCTTGTGTAATACATTTACGTGATCTTTGATTTGTTGAGTGTTCGTTGATATGACAAGTAAGTGTTCTCGATTGCAGCCTAACAGGATCTTGGGAAAGCTTGGCTGTGCACTCCAAATCCTTATACTTGGAATTTATTTTTATCTGCCTTTTAAATGATGTCCACTTATTTTTTAGCGGAGATACAAATCGCTCTACTCGATTCGCGTGATAAATGTTTACATTCAAAAAAGGCTGTTGCCTTGATATATGATATCTTTTGGAAGTATTTTTTCGTCGACGTAATGAATATCTTGGAGACAGAGTTTCCGGAGTTTCTATGATTTTTGCCCTTTTTCAACATATTTTCGAGTAAAATTAATTTATATTATAATTAAATATTTCCGTCTGTTTTTTAAGTCAAAATTAAAAAAAAATCTTTTCCATTGTATTGATAGCATTCATTTACTTACTTATACTTAGGTGACGGAGAATTTATAATTTCCGATCTCGATATGTGCGAAGTTTTTACTATTTGATTGGATTTCGGAAGTTGCACTAGAGCGTTCGAAGAAGATGATGGAGGAATATTAAATCTACCATGATAAAGCACAATAACGTTGCTTTTACTGTTGCCTGTACATAGGATCATTACCAATCAATTTACCTCTGGATCGATTAAAAAATTTCATAATCTCTCCCCCCCCCCTCTCTCCCTCTCCTTTTTTTAAATTGATCTTTAAAGAAATCTAGCTTTAACAATTACCCAGTCAGAAATAATAATGGAATCGACATCGAATCGACTTCGATTGACATCGATTTAATGCTTCCGACATCGATTCGATATAGATCCATTATCATTTCTGACTGAATAACTCACGTTTCTTGCTGTTCTGTCGAATAGCCCTTACAATCCGTGGTGTACTGCTTTGCTTCCTGTCAACAAGATAGACAATAAATACAATATTAAAACTTGTGTCTCAAAACATTAAGCAAATATGAAAAATATATAATTGGTTTAACTTTTCAAATTACCAAATTTTTTCGTTAAATTTATTTTTCCGTTCAAATTTTTCACCATCACTCGATTGCTTTTCTTTGACAGTTATCTCTTGTGGCTACGCAAAACATTCGTCCACCAAAAATAATAATGTATCTTTAAATTCACATCTTAATTAATATCAGAGAATAAAGAATTTCTAATTCAGAATTTCTTTATAAGACGCTAAACGTTGGATTTTTATAAATTAAATGCATTAAAAATATATTACATCCTAGATGATTAAAATTAGATTTTAACTGACAATTACAAATGACAATGACCCTAATATCAACTTTTGATATAAAAAAGATTTATCCAAAATATTTTATAATTTATAATTACTTCGTATGCCTCATATCTTTACCTCATATCTTTTCAGACAGACATATGATGCAGAAGATTCAATATTTGAGATACTACGTTGTGGTATAGCAACGTGGTCGACTTCTCCAGTAACTAAAATTTATCTCCACAAAATAATATGAATGTAAAAAATGTATAATAACAATTTGAATAATTTTGTCAAAATTGTTTCATATAAAACATTTTTATTAAATAAACATTTTATCTTTTTTTTTGTCTTCTTTTATTAAATATTTAAAACTTGTATATTTAGATTTTATGAACACTTACATCACTTACATAATTTTGTTTCAGTGAATCGACTATTAATAACTGGATCTTGATGTAATGATGTTGATGATAATTTGAGATTTGATTGATCGTTTTTTTCGTTTTTTGATAGTTGACAAGCAAGTCTCAATTTTTGATAAGATTGTGTTACTCTTGGAAGATACAAAAACAGTAATTATAGTTTTATAAGATATAATTTTTTATAAGATATAAATGGATCATGATTAAAAGCAAATATTACTTTGGATTTGGTAGATCAAGATCCGATGAAAAATCGTCTTCAGTAGAAGTATCAAATTGCTTCTGCGTATTCAATTCAATTATTATATACATATGAGATATATATATATATAAAATATATAATATTTTTGTATAAAAATGAGATTAAAACATCATCATGATTAATTGTATTAAACTTGCGCTATACTCACATCATAACGCGCGAAGCTTCTTCGCATGATACGTGTCACGTTCAAGGTATAAGTCGCGGAATTCGCATAATAACGACGAAACGCTTCTTTTTTGTCCCTGTCACTGAAATAAAAAATAATAAAAATATAAATATTATATAAATTAATGCTGTGACATTTAAAATGTACGGGACATTTGCAAAAGTGCGCGTCTAGAAAGGCCTTAGATACATAACAGCTAACAGATGAATGAGATAAACAAGAGAATATTCTATTTTGTTTTCAAAATTTTTAAACTGCATAATTCGAATCATGGTGATGGAAGAATTATGGTAGTTTTTTCGATCATGATTCTTCCATTTGATTCGAATGGATTATACCTTGAACGTGATAGGTTTCGCGCGTTATGATGTGATATAGTGCAAGTTTAATGCAATTATATGATGACGTTTTAATCTTATTTACACAGTTGGAGTATAATAATTAAGTTTGTTCTTTATTGCACTGAAACTTCATCTCATTTTTGCTAAATATCAAATATGTCTGTCTCACTTTAAGAACAAAAAATTATAATTCAATTGTAAGTAGACTAAGTATATATGTAATAAAATTTTCATAATATTTTTATATCATAAGAAAATATAATATTTACTATATTTTTGTATAAAGATATTTTCTTTCTTGATTTCTAATATATTTAATATAAACATCTACACACACACACACGCGCGCGCACACGCACACGCACAGAGAGAGAGAGAGAGAGAGAGAGAGAGAGAGAAGAGAGAGAGAGAGAAGAGA
>NW_012130156.1:267436-271275 GCF_000143395.1 Atta cephalotes | reverse complement strand
ACACACACACACACACACACACACACACACACACACACACACACACACACACACACACACACACACACACACACACACACACACACACACACACAAAACACTTTATTATTTATATTTATTTGTAGCATGAGAGAACAACATTGAAGGAATGTTAAACAGATTTTTATGTACTTTGTCATATATAATGGTCTCAAACCAGAAGAACCTGGAATAAATTTATATGTTCCAGTAATTCGTTTTTTATTTGATGTCATATATGGCACAAGACTACCAGATTTCTCTTTTTCCTTTATATATTCATTTTGCATATTGCACCAATCATCTTTTGTGATGTAAACCCATTGCTTTCTAATTGCTATCAAGACCACATATTTATGTAAAATTTTTATGATATATTGTGCAAAAAACCAATGTAATAGCTTTAGTATAATTATCCATTGTATTGTTGCATCATCAACTGAATGTAACCAATTAATTTTGGAAATCTAGAAAAGAAAATGCAGAAAATATTGGAAAATTTTATGAAATTGATAAAAAAAAAATGACAATGGTCTTAACAAGAAATCAAAATTTTCTATAATTTTTTTAAACTTTCAAACATACATCCAACTTCCTGAAAAATAGTTCCACAATTAGCGATGCCCCAGTGGCAACTGTTTTTCGTGCAGTTCTTTTGAAAGCACTCGTTATTAATATTTTATTTGGAATCGTCTTTAAGAGACGAGATATTGTCTTCTTCATAACCTTTTGATTTTTTAAGGTGCCAAATAATTCAAGAGGAACATTTTCATATATCAGCAAACCAAAGAAAGATTGTAGTGAATGGACATGAATTTGATGCTTGAATTTTAAGGGTGGATATTGTTTTCTATCTTTATCTATTATACATTTCAACTTATCAAAATAATTATATTTATTATGCCGATTCTTGAACAATGTCATTATTGGTGACAAAGCAGGAATAACACTATCTAAATTAACATTTCTATAATGTCCTGTAAGCCCAATATCTGTACTTAGAATTTTATGACACATATCCTGCTCTGTATTCTTGCTTTCTAAAATAGAATATTTTGAAATTTTTGCCGTAGTACGATTTCCTTTCCGTAGTTTACATCTAGACTGAAATAATTTCATTTTAGAATTATATGCTTGAAGTGGAATAGGACATGTAACTTTTGTCACTGCTTTTGACTTTAGACATATGTTTCTATGTTTCTTATTCCATCTTCCCTTACATGAAATATATCTTTTTCTGAAAAAGAAAAAAAAATTGATACTTGAAGAAAAAGAAAATAATAAAAAATAACACAAAATTTTTTAATCCTGTTTCTGCATATAGTGCAATTATGCTACTTTCTTTTTTAAATTAATATATTAAAAGAAAAATATTAAAAGAAAAAATTAACAGAAACCTGTAGTTATTTGTAAAAGATAGTGTATCACAATTGCGAATCATTTTTATTAAAAACTGTTAAGTGTTCCAACATAAGAATTATTATATCAGAAAATGATAAGGAATAATGCAATATGTATGTTTGTAAATGTACTAAACAGAGAGAAATCTGAGAGAGGACATGAAGGCCTTTTTCTTGTAACCGCAAAATACTCCGCGCACTACTGCCCTCTGAAGAAGTGGATGTAAACTATAAAACATATTCACTTAAGGCCAATTAGTTTAATCGGCCGTTGACTGACTCAAGCGTTTACTGTTTAGTAGATCGATCAATTGCAATTGACTTAATTACGATTAAACTTGATCGGTATTAATGAAACCGGCCCTTATTTACGATTTCCATTATGGAACATACAGCGCTTTTCCAGCACTGTGTGTTTCGAGATTTTTTCCGACTGTTTGAGTTTGGTTTCCTCCGTGGTGTTACCAAAAGATTACTGGCTCTCCAATTGGTTCGTGTCAACTGTTATACAGTGATAAAATGCATCTGAAGAGTGCGCTGCAAGAGTGGTGCAATATTCTCAATTTAGCTTGAATGATCCTTCTCACTCTCAAGTTTTTTTCTGATGCGATTGAAAGAGAAGGAGAGCGTATTTTGAGAAATGTAAAACACATAACCTGTACGACATATATACATAACATAGTAATTTATATCTGATAACAAGAAGAAACAAATTAATAACATTAAGGCATAAAAGAGTTTTTTCTCTTACACTTTTGTACGATCTCCTAACGATCTCTTAACGAATATCTCTTAGAATTTATTTAGTACTTTTATTAGTGTATATTTAGAATATAGGTTATATTTGACATGGAGTTTTTATATTTCTTATAGCGTAATAAGTCATTTGTCCTTACACAGAGCTATTGTAATTGCCCCCATATCTCATTACGTGAATTCTCTTATTGAGAAACATTCCTTTTAAAATAATTATTTTGCTACCATTCTGTCATAATGTTGCAAAAAATACATAGGTTACTACAGATCACGGTGAGTATTTTATAAATATAAAAATATATCGCAAAAAATGATTCTTTTGAAATAATTTCTTTGTGGAAATTGACAAATTAAATCAGCTTTATTTTTTTTCTTTTTTTAACAGGCTTATGGACCGAAAGTAAGCAATAGATATTTAAACTTTGTTCCAATTGTAGTGGAACAAAGTGGACGTGGTGAACGTGCATATGATATTTATTCGCGTCTCCTGAAAGAAAGGATTATTTGTCTTATGGGTCCAGTACGATGCACAACTTTTTTATTATTATATTTACACATTAATTTATAATTTTATAGAAATAAAGTCATTCATCTTTATAGGTCACAGATGTTGTAGCTTCTGCAATAATTGCTCAACTTCTTTTTCTTCAGTCGGAAAGCAGTAAAAATCCGATTCACTTGTATATTAATTCACCTGGTGGGAGTGTAACAGCAGGACTTGGAATATATGACACTATGCAATATGTCCTTCCGCCTATTTCTACATGGTGTGTGGGTCAAGCGTGTTCTATGGCAAGTCTACTTTTAGCAGCTGGAACCAAAGGTATGCGTCATTCTTTACCAAATGCTAGAATCATGATACATCAACCATCAGGAGGTGTACAAGGACAAGCTACAGATATTCAGATACAAGCTACAGAAATCCTGAAACTGAAACAACAGATCAATGAACTATATGTGAAACATACTGGACAAAATTTAGAAGAAATAGGTATGCCTGCCATATCATAGGCTTTACTATACAAAATTTCTTTTATAAAAATCATATTGCAGCAAAGAGTATGGAAAGAGATAATTTTATGAGCCCACTACAAGCCAAAGAATTTGGAATTATAGATAAAGTATTGGCCCATCCTATGCAAGAAGAAACTGCAAAGACAACAATGAAAACGGATAATGTATTGAAAAAACCTTAATACTACTGAATAGGAAAGATACATGGGTTCGATTTTATTGATATGTTGTAATAAATTTATTAAAAAGATGTATCATTATTTAATAATAATAAACTATTTATAAAACAATTATAAATTGTATCCTATTCAACTGAAAATGATATATTCACTTTCAAATTGGCATATATAAAACATACTAATTTATAACAGCAATATGAATGAGTATTAAAATGTGTATATTTCTTCAGAGTATTCTTCAAACAAGTATATTGATATAGTATATTGATATAAAAGCAAGTGTCCAACTTGCAAAATATTCGGTAAAAAACCTTTTCACCCAATGAATATCATGGTATACAATAGTTTGTTTTTGTTTATATCTTATAATGTAAGTTGTCTATAAAATTTATATTCCCAGTATTCTTATAAATCATAAATATGAATTACATCATTTATATATATATATATATATATATATATATATATATAT
>NW_012130156.1:257196-263877 GCF_000143395.1 Atta cephalotes | reverse complement strand
CACACACACACACACACACACACACACACGCACACACACACACACACGCACACACACACACACACACACACACACACACACACACACAGTATTGTGTTTCTCTTATTAGTATATAATTATTAAAATAAAAAGTGTTGAAGTTTGAATCTTGAAATCATGATACAACAATACAATATACGTATACACATACTGAAATCAAAATATATAATTAACATTCTACAAAACGCAATCCGACACATAATTTTACCGTCAATAACATTGTACATAAACGTGTTATTATTACATTTATATTACTAAGTGGAAAATTATAATATTGACGTAATGTTACTATTCGTTTTGTATTCTGTGTATTTAATTTTGTCTGCTTTTGAAATATCTCACTACTTTATAGACATTCAATTATTGCGCATCTATTTAAGAAGAAAGATATCTTCAATTTTCTTCATTTTTGATTGCATAACATGTGAGGTATATATTATCAATGTCGTAGGCGCGTGATAATTTGATTAATATGTATGGAAAAAGAGTGAAAACCATCTCGATATTCTCGAAATGTAGTAATAATGGAATATCATGCAGGCAGGTAATGGCACTAATGGCGCGTTGGATACGTGGCAAGACACACAAGTTTCTCGTTTGATCTGCCTACGGCGTACGGAAGTAGGAAAAGCCCGCGCCGTATCGCGCCGCGCCGGCCGCGCCGATTTATGTATGGCGATTTACGCGCGCACATTTCCCGCGGTGGCCGCGATGCAATCGTCGTATGTTGCTCTGCACACCACTGCACACTTGCACTGACTTGCACGCGAGTAGGTGTGCGTACGGCGGATCAGCTGAGCGCCAGCTGTGCCGCGCGCTTCGACCAATCGGTGACGAGGATAGCAGCGCGGCGTGGCGCCCGTCGAGCGCTTCGGCCGTCGGCGTTCCCGCGAAACGCCAATTTGCAGGCGCCAGTTCGCTCCGTTCCGCGTCACGGCAGAAACGTGTTCGCGTTCGCGTCTTCCGTCATCTGCCGCGAGCGAACAACCATAATAAGTTAATCCGCACGCGAGGGTGTTCACGTTTGTTCTGTTCCGACGGCGAAACCAGTGCAAATCAGGGTGATATCCGCGTGACGAGAGAGCGGCAAGCCGAGGAGACGCGTAGCTGTGACGGACCTTCGCTTAATGCGTATACGGGACTTCGTTTATGGTTCATGAAACTCTCTAAATTTGCGTTCTGTCCTTAGGAGCCTGCGTCAATTGACGTCAATCGCTGCACTAAGTCTATAAGCGACGATCATTTAGCGGCCTGATTTAGCCCAAGCTGGCTGAACGCAGCTATACCTTGGCGGAAGGACGCTCATCGTGGAGTCGCCTTTCGGTCGACAGATAAATCAAAACTGACGCGCGAAAGGGAGAAAGATTCAGTCGAGGTATCGTCGTGACGACGTCGGGCGTGAAATTTACCACCAATATTTCCAAAATTTGCCCCTTTGAGGTTATGTGGCGCATATAGAGGGCGTTACGGGGCGTACAGGGGTTGGTCCGGTTGGTCGTCGTTTCGCGCGCTGCTCTCCCGCGCTTCCAGATCCACGTCCTCTATTTTTCTCGGAATATCGTCGATTTGCGACTCGCACACGCTGCAAAATAGCTCAGAGGCGAGATTAATGAATTTTCCGACTACCGAAATCGATTCCGAACGAAAATCATAAGTCGATACGGTGAATCAAAGACGGCCAAGAGAACGTGCATTATGGCGATCGGGTGCGTGTAGACTTCGCGCGCTCCTCCACTTTTCGTCATTTTCCTAAGGAAATTGTTGCGCCTGGATTGAAAAAATTCATCGCACCCTCGTTCCAAGAGTCTCCGTTATCGTATACACTTGGAAAAAATTTTTTCCGACTACAAATATTTTCCTTACGCGTTGGCAATCCGGCGGGAAAATGCCACAGAGCAGGTGAGTGATCGATATTCCATTTCATGTTAAAATTCAGATACATCTCTCTTTTGTGGTCTCCAAATCATTTTGTTTACAATGAAACTGATTCAGTGCCTATCCATTGCTTGATTAAAAATACATTTTTTCTGTCCATACTTGAACTTCACGCCTATAACCTTTTTCCTTTAGTTACTTTCTATCCTGAGATTTTAGCAGCTTTCCTTCAGCGATGTAATAATTTGTTATCTTTCAGCCATTTAGATAGCGTTATTTGCATTGTAAATCTGCAAATTAACACTATATTAGCTCCATAAATTATTTGACAACTGTTCAACTTTTTGTATATCACAAAAAATAATAATATCTTGAAAGATTTATTTACATCGTCTGTTTTATATAAATTGAATTAATAGAGGTAGATATGAAAAGATGATATGAAAGAACGTTGCATAGAGAGAACTGAATCTTTCCTCTGTATTTAGTTTGCAGGAAAAGAAGGCACAAACTTATTTGCAAGGAGGCAAAGCCCAGTCTTTGAAACGCAAGAGACGTACTACAGAACTCTCAGAAGATTCAGAAAACATATACCCACCTAGTAAAGTACCTACGTTGTCTCATGTCTCGTATACGGAATCTTGTAATACCACACCATCAGTAGATGCTGCATGCACTCCCCAACATCAGACCTCTCCGTTGAAAGAACAGCAAGAGCCTGCTACATGGTCTGAATTAAGAAGTGCAACTTGTTTCTTAACACCTTCAGCCTCCAATAGCACATCCATTAGACCTAGTCCATTGCCGTCTCTACCATGGGCCGATGGCTCCCAAGTATGGTCTCTCATGTGCCTTGGGGATCAGAAAACTCTAATTCAAAGGGATCCAGAAATGTTCCAGAGGCATCCAACATTACAGCCACGGATGAGAGCCATCTTATTAGATTGGTTGATTGAGGTCTGTGAGGTGTATAAATTACATAGAGAGACTTATTATCTCGCTATGGACTATATAGACAGATATTTGTCTATTCATCACGATGTACCTAAAAACCAGTTGCAACTTATAGGGATAACTTGTCTTTTTATTGCTTCTAAGGTTCGTAAATTTTGTTACTTTTTTTTATTTACAATTTATGTACATATTTATGATAGTTGAGAAAAAGGAGTAAATAAAATTTTATTTTTACTTATTTATTTTTGCAATCTCAAAATATCAATGTAACACAAGGTAAATTAAAAATTAAAAAATGAAAAATAATTTTGCAGGTTGAAGAAATATATCCACCTAAAATCGCGGAATTTGCATATGTCACCGATGGAGCCTGCACAGAAGAAGAAATTTTGGGAAAAGAGTTAATGATCTTGAAAGGACTTGGATGGAATCTGTCCCCAATAACTGCTCCAGGATGGCTCAATATTTACATGCAGATTGAATCAGGCGACTCATCCAAACCAAACACTTTTATATATCCACAATATGGTGGATTGCAATATTCTCAAGCAGCTCAATTATTAGATCTGGCGACTTTGGACGAAGGTTGTTTAAAGTTTCCATACAGTCACATAGCTGCAGCAGCAATTTATCATACTCAAGGAAGAGAATGCGCATTGAGAGTGTCCCGATTGTCATGGGAACAGCTTGCTCCTTGCGTCAAATGGCTTACGGCATTTGCTACTACCGTCGCGGAAGAGGATTCCCAGTCTCTTTTAAGATCTACGATTACGCTTGTAGAATCACACTCTGGATCCGGACTGAAGGCCACTGTACCTAATATTGTTGTAGACGAATCGCATCGCATACAGACTCACGTAGTCGATTTGAATATGTTGGAAAAGGCGCAGCAACGATTAGCTGGAGAAATCCCGAGTGGTTATGTGAACGATTCGGATACAAATGTTGAACCTGGTAGACAAAGCCCAAACGAGAGTGGCCTTTTAACTCCGCCGTCTAGTAATCAAAAAAGTTCTCCGTTATCAACATGCCCTACACCACAATTACATCCTTATACATAACTAAATATTTACAATCTCTTCGCATATACATATATATATATATATGATAAATTGTTATACGTATTTATCATATAGTCGTGAATTACAGTACGATAATTCAGATAGAAACATGAGTTATTTTGAAAAAAGTAGCGTGCAGATTTGGGGAAATGCTGATTATTGACACGTTATTGTAAATAATACGATGCTTCCTAATCGCATCCATGGTACTGAACGATTGCACTTTCGAAATAGCAATAAGACTCGGTACAAGATATCAAGCATTTTACAAATGATCATATATAAAATAGCACAATTAATTCAACATCACTTATTTTATTACAGATATTTGAAAAAGCGTGCTTTATGGCTTCGCATTATAAACGCATTTATAAATGCAAAGTGCTCTCAAAGCACATTTACCAATTCATTTTAAAATAAATAGCAGCCATATGTGGCCTGCTTTCTGTGATTGTGCTCAATACAATAAAATTTTAGTCTTACATTAATGGATTAGATTCTTCTTGTCTTTGCTATTTTATAAACTTTATGAATGTAAGAAGAGAAATACTAATGCCTACAACAAGTGTCCTTAAATAATGTTTACCTGTTTTTCGAAAGAGAGCATTGTGAATAGTATTCTTTTATATAACTCGCTTTATTGTAATACAATGTATTACGGCGGTGCGTTACCTGGCCGGATGAATGTGTTTTTTATTATGTATATTATGAAAGTCTATTAAAAACAATATCTTTATATATCTTTAAATTGAGAATGAATGGTGAGGGATGAGTGCAAGGATTAAGTATGACGATTAATTAAAATAAAAAAAAAGACTAATAACCTTTAATGAGTAAGCATTAAAATTTTGTGGTGAATTTGCACTGCCTGGCATGTAATAACGTGGCGGTTTATACATATTTGTATGATGAGTTTGACAATAAATGTTTTGCAAACTTACATTATTGTAAAAAAATTTGTTTCCATTCAAATGATTTCAGTCATTTAATAACAAAATGAATTCATCGTGGCGATATAATTGTATGAGAAAACACTAAGTGGCATTTCGCAAAGGATCACGGATTCACAGTGGATAAAACAATCTTCGACTCGAATGATCATCTACCTTTCTGTATATTCCTTAATTTAAATAATAAATTTAGATGTCAAAGTCACGAGTCGAAGAGAGAGTTCAGTTAAGCACGACTAATGTCCATTTTTAGCAATGTAGTTTTAGTAATTAATTTTAATCTTGATTCAATTTACTCTTTATTCTTGATTTTTAACTTTTAGAATCGGAAAAAGATAAAAAGTGAGTTAAATTGAGATTAAAATTAATCTACAAGTGGAAATGAACATGACAGCGCTATTGATCGATATCGGTACGCGGCGCAACAGATGCGACTGGCGGGAACGGATCCGCAGATTTTTGATTTCAAATTCAACTTGAACGATAATCGATTAGTATCGCGGATCGTTCGATCACGTTCGATAATACTACTTTACCGATTGCGACGGAAATTCGAAACTGTTACAAGTGGCGCCGCGGTGTGTCGGCTAGTTAAACGCAACGGTGCATTCTGATTCGTCAGTGCATTCACATTCAAGTTTATCAAACGGCAGCCGTTAGTCAAAGGATCGTGAAATGCGCAACGAATTCGCTCGCTTGCTCCAACTTGCTCGCGTCGCAGACTTGTGCAGACTTGTAACTGGACGGAACTGGTTGACGTTGACGGTAGTGTGAAAGTTGAATGCGTACACTAGGAATCTACGTAGTCGAGGTGTTTGACGGATTCCGTATTGCCGGTATTGCCATTGCCACATTCGCCACTATCGCTTGCTATCGCTTGCTATCATTTGTGCCGGTGACACCTCAAATGACAGAAGTACCAGTGTAAACACGCCTCTGCGTGTGAAGAGAACTTTCTTTGTTCTCCAAGTCAACAAGTCTAGAGTCTAGAGAGTGAAAGTACAAGAGCTTTGCCGACTTCGAATATTTCAATTTCCTGTAAGTAAAGTTAAATCTTCATTCTTTTTTTGATCTTTCGCGATGAACTGATTTTTCGAAAAAGTAGAGGAACGGAGATTCTTAATTCTGTTAACGAAATTTCCAAGTCTGGGTCTATACTGAGTCGGTGAATCAGAAACGAGTCTGAAAGATGGTCGATGGATTGGTCGAAATCGGTGAATCGGTAGAAAATTGGTCAGCAGCCAACTTGTAAGACTATCGACTCATTGTAGATCCAGCTTGTAAGATATTATCGTCTCATCGTATTCTCGAAATCATAGGGTGATGATTTAGACTCCGATTAACTTATATTCTCCGTTAATATTCATTTTCACTAATGTAGACTTAACTTATCCTCGGTTCAACTTACTATTGATATACTTACTATTGGTAGAAATTAGAAATGGACACAAATCGACTGGTAGAATCGCTTATAACAAAATCTTTACACAATTTTCTCTTAACTTTTTCCGACATGTTAAATATAATTCTACTAATTAATTTAATAGATTTATTCGTATATTACTCTTAAAGAAATAATGTTGATAAAGTTAATCGGAGATTGGTCAACATCGCAAATAATGATTTTTTTTCAAAAAGAATCAGATTTTTTTCATAAAAAAATAGATATAATTACATTTTTTTAAGTAAATTTAGTAAAAATATATTACAATATACTGTCTTCGTCTATTTACTGTAGTATGAACACACACACACACACACACACACCACACACACACACACACACACACACACACACACAC
>NW_012130156.1:249339-252919 GCF_000143395.1 Atta cephalotes | reverse complement strand
GTTAGTTCTTTAATTTTTTTTTTTTTTTATGGTAACTCCATATTCTTCTATGTTGAACTGCCACACGTCTTAAATCAATATCGTTATATCGATGCACATTTTGCTACAAGTCCACGATTTTCAGCATCTCTTTGCTCGGTATAGAGCAACTGTAGTGTTATTGAGACAGATATTTCCGTAGTTGTCGTCTTGCAAAAGCGAGCGGAACTGGCACTACTAAAGCCTTTCTCTCTCAATGTCTTATAATTAGCCTGAGCGAGGCGTGAAGCGATTACGCAATTTCTTTTCGAAAATCAGATCTCGGACTGTCAGCTGAGTTAGCGAAGTAGTCAGTAAGCGTTGATATTTCGCAGATTACAGATTGGTTGCGACTGGTATAATATGGAGTATATCCATAAACTTTTGCATCGTGCCACAAGTCCAAGAACGTCTCGTTCGCCCACGCTGATGGTATATTGCGTCGTATACGCTTTCGAAGGCGTTTTCTGTCAAACTTTTCTTGGCATAGCTTAACGTGATTGTTCATAAACCTTTGTGACAAGTAAAAATCGCGAAGAAAGTTTTTTCATTAAAAGATATCCGACGGACATGAAACATTTCTGTTATATATTAAAGAATTCTCATAAACCGCCCATTATATTTTCGCTTTATTTAAATTTGAAAGAAAAGAAAGAGATACGGTATTCTCGTAAAATATCTTAACGCATTTTTTTTATTTTCAGAGCGGCAACGATACTCCCTTGACTCTCCCAAAGACAGCAGAGCATGAGGTCAAGGTTCATTTTGCTCGCGAGTTTGCCGATGTAGGATCGGTCACGGAAAATCTCTGCTTGGCTCCGGAGAGTCTTTCGTCGGCCAGCAGTTTCCATAGTCTCAGCAGCACTCTCAGTATCAAGAGCAGTAGCGGCATATGTACTGATTCGACACCCGAAACTCCTGATAACATAGTGGACACATCATATGTGAACTCCAACATACCCGGTGTAGAGGATTTGATCCTCGCGTGTGCAGACATCCATTTAGGAAGTGAACACGACAGTCAGGATCTCAGTCAGGATCAGACGTTTACATCGGCTATAGACGAGGTACCATTTTCCACAAGAGATTGTTCCCTTAACGAAGATCTATTAGACAATGCCGATAATGGAACGCAAGTGATTGAGATAAGTCCTCAATTATGCAAGACAACGCCTTTAAATCAAACGCATATTTTGGGATCGTCTAATAACACACTTCCCGTTCAAGATTCACAGTTTGTGACTTCATATCCTCCTGCGGAAGAATATGTTCTACAAGTAGAAGAATCGATTGATAAGCATATTCCGTTACAAGAAAGTGCTACAGTAACTGAGATTGAAACCTTCAACATTGTGAGTAATCTTATAAAGGATTCACTGCCAACAAGTAATGTGAATGATAATCAGTTGAATATAACAACAACTGTTTCATCCAATAATATTACTTTCGATGTGATCACGCTTAATGAAGAACAAACAGTAAAAAATGATTGCAACGCCGAAACACCTCTAGAAGATCCACAGTCGTGTCCTACCGAAATTTCTGTTCCGTCCACATCCCCGTTAACGCAATATGCGGATCTTTCGTTACCTAGTATATCCAATATATCTTCACCATTAGAACATACTGACAGTAGTACAACGAAAGAAACGAGTATACAGACTTTATCAGAGTTTAAACAGGATACATTAACAGTATTGTCACCTTCCGACAATCTTGATCAAAAATTGTGTGTATCATCGCAAGTAATTGTAAATAATTCTATTACTCAAACTGAAACGAATGAAATTATCAAGGAGCAAGATTTGTCTGAATTAGATAATCATATTGTACCAGATAAGGAAGAAAACATACTATTACCAAATAACACCAGTATTATAGAACCAAAAACATTGGAAGTTGAAGAAAACTTACAGACGAGTGTCGATAAAAAAGATTTAGAGGTAGAAAATAGCGTAGTATTGAATGAAGTACAGAAATTATCTGAAGAAGGAATTGCCATATGTAATGAGACCCATGTTATAGAAAAACAAAATAATTCATCAAAAACTGTAATTATAGAAAAGGAAAAATGTATTGTGGAAAATGCACCTACGACGAGTGATAGTAAAAAAGACATATCTAGTGAAATTCTCGATCGTACACTTACTTTACAAGAAATAGATATAAACTTTGCATCAGATGAAGAACAATACGAGGAATTTAAACCTCAAAGACAAAGTACTACATTGTCGTTGATCAATGGACATTTTGAAGAATTAAAATCTACAGTGGAAAAAGTTACTAATGAACTACTTAATCCTTCACTTGAATTTACGGAAGAGACAGATCAATTTGTCAGTGCAACACCTGAATGTAAGTTATTGAAAGCTCTTTTTCGTAATTTTATTATTGAGATTTTTTAATTACATATGTGAATACTATTGCTTTTTCAGTTTTCCAAGATCCCTCGACATTTGATTTTTTGTTAGCACGAAGTAATCCTACAAATCATACAAATCGCTTTAGAACCGAATCTTTGTATGTTAAGTTTGATCCATTGGTATCGAATATCAGCATGTTGCCTCAAGGAAATGCCCAAACAATAAACGAAGAGAAAAATGGCAAAAATGAATCGCCACTTCCTGATGTTGGTACACCAAAACGTAACCCTGCCATAGCAGCTATAGACAGGCTGCTTTTTTATAGTCCTCTCCCTAATGCAACAGTGCAAAAATCAGAGGAAGTTCAAGAAAAAAATGTAAGTGAAAAACTACTATCTATATCTTTAATTACCATGTAAAGTACCTTCATATTAAGTTTTGATAATGAGACAAGCATTTCAAATTTGTTCAGGAGCAGCCAATAGAAGAGCCTAAATCAGACGCACCACTTATTGATCATATAGATATGAGTAAAGAACTTGAACTTGTAAGAACGACGGTATTACAATTGGAAGAAGAATTGGAGAAACAGAAAAAGGAGCATGAAGCAGAATTGGAAAGACAGAAAGCAACTTTTCAGGAAAAAATTAATAAACTACAGGCACAAATGTCACAAGAAATAAAAACCAAAACCCAAATGACGTAAGTAATTTATTCAAAATAAATCCATTTAGATTAAATAAATAATTTACTCAAAATAAATTAATTTAAATTTAATTTAATTTAATATAAAAACAATTGGTTTAGGGTTGTTGTGGAAGAATATGAAAAATCGATTAGCAGATTACTTACGGAACGAGAAAGAGATCGTACAAGCTTTGAACAAGACAAGATAAAATTGCAAGAAGAATTGCAAGCAGCAAACCATCATCTAACTAATACGGAAGCAGCATTTAACGATGTACACCAAAAATACGAAAGACTTAAAGGAGTTGTATCAGTGTATAAAAATAATGAAACTGTACTAAAAGAAAGTATCCAGGAGAATGTAGAAACCATAAAAACATTGGAAACGCGATACGATCAACTCAAGGAACATGCAATGGCTCAACTAGAAAAGTACATTGATATAGACGCGCGCGCGCGCGCGCGCGCGCGCGCGTGTGTGTGTGTGTGTGTGTGTGTGTGTGTGTGTGTGT
>NW_012130156.1:236715-245958 GCF_000143395.1 Atta cephalotes | reverse complement strand
AAGTAGTAGTGTGTGTGTGTGTGTGTGTGTGTGTGTGTGTATATATTATATATATATATATATATATATATATATATATATATAAAATTATACTCTATTAGTTATCATATTTTTTTTAATGAGTTACATACTTAATTGGTATCATTAACTGCCTTTTATCAGTGATTACTCCCAATCCTTTCAAGTTAGCGCTACAGAAAGTCCTACGTCTTTTGATTAAATGCGTCAATCTCTTCTCTGGACTTTGACCATTTCTGTGTTTCATCAATAAACTTCGCTTCCTGGCACTTCCTGGTGGTTGTTTGGAAAACCATATGTTACAAGTTGATTGTGTCTCAGCTCCTATGTATCTTTCACACAATTTAACTGTTAAATTCTCAAACTCCTCTACAATTCTGCTTCTGTTATAACTGAAATTAAAAAAAAAATAGCATTAAAAAGTAGAATTATACTTTATGGTAAATTAAAAGCTGTAATAAATTGAACTCACTATATGCCATGGAACTTATGAGAATAAGCCTGAGGCCATGTTAAAGCTTTAGCCTCTTCTTCACCAATCGTATGATAAAGAAGAGGAGAATGTTCCTGAGATAAATCTGAGTTTTTGTCTACGCCTGATAGAATTGTAACTGTTTCTTTAATCGTATTAAATGAATTGTTTATCTCCTTAGGAACATTATATTGTACATTCAAATTATCGCAATCACTATTGTTTATGCCTAATTTTGTATCTTCGGCATTATCAGCTGACAAATCACAAGCATCAAAAGCATTAGTCAAATTCCTTGGAGTACCTTTTGTACATTGATAGGAAATATTCTTAGTTTCTATGGGTCTCTGCTGCTTTATGCTTTCCGTAATTTCTGAACTTCCATTGGATAATGGGCATCCAATATAAAACAATTGACGATTTTCATAAATGTGTTGTAGAAAATCAGAACAATCACTTTGGCATGTCGTATGTCTTGGCGGAGGTGGGACACCACTCAAAAACTTATTAATTCTAACCAGCATATAATTATCTGATTTTGCAATCAATTCAGCCTGAGTAGGTTCTTGAGGAGGAATCATTGCCAATGTACTATCGTCATCGGTTAATGCCTCAACGTTTTTCTTATATGTATTACTTTCGGTATCACTATCGAACATTTCTGGACTAGAGACATTTGGGAATGTCTCTCTAATTTGAGAGTTCTCATATTGATTGGTAAAACAGCAATCCATATGTTTTTTATCTAAAAATTCAGAAAAGTATTACACTGCGATATAATTTAACAATGTGCAACACTTATCAAATTTTTTAAAAACATGCCCAAATGTTGCTTCAATTGTTGGCAATGTATTCTTTGTGTACATCATTTTATCAATTCTAATATACTACTTCTATTGATAACATTCCATGAAAGTAAAGATAGACACACGATACTCGATTTCTTGAATATAGCATGCAATAATGCCTGCCCTGATGTATGCTAGAATTCGTTCATACATTGAGCTGCATATAAATGATTTTTATTATAGATATTTATTATAGATTATTTCATAACTTATTTTCTTGCATGCACTAATCAAAAGAAATAATTGCTAATTTCATAGTTATTTATCAAACATCTGTATGCATCAAAGCAAGCATAGCAGCATGCATGTGTGCATGCTTATCATTCAAGAAATCGTGTGATTTCATCTTTATAAAAGTACGTGTGATATCTAAACGCGTATTTGATGGAGCAAAATGCCACATTCGGTGCGTCGTGATATGCGCTCTATATATATATATAGAGCATATACACTTACATTCCAGAATAATGACAGCCGAAAGATTAGCTCTTTCTTCACATACGTGTTATACTGTTCCTTCTGTGGCACAAAATATTACTTTACATTCGCGAGACGACAGAGGAACGTTCGTTCGATAACGCACTTTACACACTAGCTGTATAGGCTGTAGGCCAAGTTATTTGTTTTTCGAATCCCCACGAATCACGATAATTCTACTGTTGCGTACTGTCCCCCACTCCATACACTCGATGGAAATGTAATGATCAGTTTAATAACCTTATCTTTAATAACGACATATATAGTTACATCAACATATGGTCTGTTAACTGTTTTCTGTTCTTGCACGGGACTGCACTGGACCTTTCTTTTTCGTTTTTGACAAATATCAAACCACATATACCTATCTCATTTGAAATTACAAAAGTGTACACTTCAGCCACAGAAATGATTGGTTTATACATTTAAATCTAGTGAGAAACTAAAGACAAGACTAATCATATTACAGAATTTTACAATAATTGCAAAGCTGCTTTTTCTGCTAAACGCAACCATAGTTTTTCTTAGAAAGTATAAAGTTGACGTAAAGATCAGGCGGTCGATTCTGTATCTTCAAACAAAGTGAAAATTACAAAAGTGAGCAAATTTACTAGATGTTGACTAATGAAATTATTAGTATTCTAGTAAATTCGATCACTTTTGTAATTTTCATCTCGTTTCCAGATATAGAATCGATCCCTTGAGACTCTATTCTTGAAAAGAAACGTATACGAAAGTCTAGGAAAATGTTACAGTATACGATATGTATATAGTATTTTCCTAGACTTCGTATAAGTTTCTTTTCAAGAATAGGGCCGCTCCTGTTTGCGTTGCTTGCACTTTTTGCACTCGGCATTTTCGCTTTCTCTCTTTTTAAGGCCAAATATATATCTATCTCATTTTAAGTGAAAAAATATTTGAAGATTCATGCAACGCAAATAGATCTATAATTATACACGTTCAAGCCGAACAAAGTTGCTAGCCTACTCGCGAGCGATTGAATACGATTGGTTGAATCTGGGGCTCGATTGTGTATTTTGAAATGAGGTGAAAATTACAAAAATGAGCAATGATTATTAGGTATTGACCAATTAAATTATGAATATTCTAGTGAAGTTGTTCACTTTTGTAATTTTCACCTCATTTCAAGGTACACAATCGACCTCCTGTAAGTAACAGAATGAATCATGTTCATTTGCTCGGCGAGAAATAACTTGAACAGACCTATATAATTCTATGAAAATTTTTTCGTGCATTGGTATCCCTGCGTTACACTCGCGCCGAGCACGTTCATTAAAGAAATTTTGTGGTTATCTTTTACAAATGGCAACCCACGGTGAAACACGCCGTACCGTATAACCCGTAAAGAGTGATCCGGCCTGTTTTTCTTGTGTAAATACACATTGAAACGTTCGGCACGACTTATTCGGTCGAACGATTGGACGAAAAACATTAAAAGCAATCTTCGCGTGACAGATTCAATCTTGTACTAACAAGACTATAATAATGGGAAACGCGATGGCTGCCTCCGCACCTCCTCCACCTCCGCCACCGGGTCCCGGATTATTGCCGAATTTAGGGAAATCGGATCCGTCAACGGATATTTATACGCCTACCGAAGCGTCCAGTCAGATTGAGAACCCGGGTACCATCGAGGATTTGCACAAAAAGTGTAAAGGTATCTAGTCTCAAAGACTCACATGTCACGACTCTCGAGTACTCCGTGCTTTCTCTTCGGACTGCTTCTCGTGTTTTTCCAATTTATCACAGAAAACTTTCTAATAGATTATTTTCTTGGCGACCAATAATTAATATATGATTTTCCATATTGTCCTTAATAAACTCATTACATTTTTTCTTATAATTTATAGTATACTTTCTGACAAATATTTTCCAACATTCTAAATTAAAATTTATGTTCTGTGTACTTGTGTTATATAGACAAGAAAATTACATTTATATTTTATATTTCCAGATATATTTCCTATAAATTTTGAAGGAGGAAAACTAGTAGTCAATAAGGGATTGAGTAACCATTTCCATATTTCACATACTATTAACATGAGTTCTGTAATACAATCTGGTTATAGGTAAATGTCCAGCATGGACAAAATATCTGCTTTGTTAATATTTGATATGCTCTGTAATACAATATAACAATATATATATATATATTTATATATATATATATAAATATATATATATATATATTTATTTATTTATTTATTTATATGTGTACTGTATAACATAAACCTGAATCCTTTTATTCAGATTTGGTGCAACTTATGTTGGTACAAAACAAATTTCACCTACAGAAGCATATCCTATATTATTGGGTGATATTGATCCAAGTGGAAATCTTAATGCCAACATTCTTCATCAGTTTGGTTCGAGACTAAAAGGAAAATTGGCAGCGCAAGTGCAAAGAAATAAATTTACTGCTGTACAAATGACAGCTGATTATCGAGGGGATGCATATACTTGTTCTTTAACATTAGGCAATCCAGACGTTCTTAATGGTTCTGGTAAGTTGATAATATGAAAAACATCTGTGTTGTAAAATATATATATGTAATCTGTGTTAATATTATAAATATATATATGTAATCTGTGTTAATATTATAAATATATTTTCAGGTGTTCTTGTTTTACATTATCTTCAAAGCTTAACACCATCGCTTGCATTAGGTGGTGAGCTTGCATACCAACGTGGGTCTGGTTTGCCAGGTGGACAAATTGCATTACTATCCGCTGCAGGGAGATATACGACTGGTGACTCTACATTCAGCGGTAGCATTAGTAAGTAATAATAGTATTGTAAATTGTTCTGATACTCTTATATGATTTTTTATTTTTTAAATAATTATTTTCCAAGGTCCATCCGCTTGTCACCTTTGTTTCCATCAAAGAGCTAGTCAACAATTACAAGTAGGTGTTGAGTTAGAAATTAATGCACGAATGCAAGAATCGACAGCAACAATTGCTTATCAAGTCGATTTACCTAAAGCAGATTTAGTGTTTAAAGGTATGTATTCACAATTATGTCAAGAATGTTATAATTGTATCTAATTCTATAATGTTTATTTAATTTTTGGTATATTATAGGTAGCGTAGATACGACTTGGACAGTAGGAGCAGTTTTAGAAAAGAGATTACAACCGTTGCCATTCTCATTCGCGCTCAGTGGTATGATCAATCACAGCAAGCAGCAATTTAGATTAGGTTGTGGCCTAATCATCGGTTAAAAATGATATGCTGCTATGCATTTTCAAAATGCGGATCCAAAGGAAATCGGGGACTATATGTTACACACTTTACATGCAGTCGAACGATCGTGTAATCTTAGAATCTACAATACCATCGATTTCTTTCTGATTTTAATGGTTATCAGGGCATATCGTTTCGTTAAAAATACAATTCTTGTTATAAACGATCGTGTTAATTTGATTAAATGATCTATACAGATTCCAGACTGGATTTCTCGTTTTAATATACTGTCTGTTTTTTTTTATTTCTGTCTATAATAATCTGTCTATAAAACATTAAGATATTCGTAAAACGTAAGATTACATAACTTTTGTTAGATCAATGCTTTTTCCATCATAAAATTTAAATATATTTTTGCGAATGAAATGTTGTAATATCGTACTTAGCATGACAAAATTCGTATTTTTATATTCATTTTAAACAATTGTTAAAAACAACAAATGTATTAATTTTTTATTAATACAATTTAATTTTCAATTAAAATGTTAAAAAAAAGGTTTATTTGTATAATTGAAACTTTAAAAAATAATTCAATTTTTATTTATTATATTAATTTCATTAATTCAGTAACATTTTTATAAACATCCCATAATCAAAGATATAGAAGTATATTTACAAAGTAGTGAAGTCTTTGAAAAATTTCTGATGTGATGTCATTTTCTGAACATATGATCAGTTTTTCTGATATTTTCTATTTATGATAAATATATAAACTATATATGGTTTTATCATAAATCGTATGTAATTTCAGCATTTATGAGTAATAATTTTCTTAGTTACAAATGCAATGCATTTATCATACAAATCTAAAAATAGATTTATTTTATATATTATTGCTGAATGTATCCATTAATTGATATAGGTCTCACGTTGAAAATTTATGAAATAATAAATTTATGAAATAATAAATGGTTCGTGAACCTTTCGTATTCATATATTTAAACTTTTATTTCATTAACTATTGTTGAAAAAAATTATTGTAAATATGCATATATGAAAAAAGACGATATGTTATGTGCCACAATTAAAATAATATAATGATTAGAGTAATATTTGCTTTGTACTGACTTGATTTATGTATAGATGCATCGTAAATTGTAAACATGCATAATATTCATAAAAGTTGTTGGGAAAACTTATTACAACGCACATTTTCGTTAATTATTTCGATGATGATGTAAAATTTGTTTGTGTGAGAAAAAGATAAATAGAAATACAATATACAATCCCCGGTTTGATGCATCCGCCCGTGCGGAGAGATTCACGGTTTCTTACTCTTTAATCTGTTTGTATACACTTTTATTGTAAGATACAACAGAATAAAATTGTGTATTGTTGAACAAGATCAGCGTTTGTGAAAACATCCTTGATCGTTTATTCTTTAGAGTATAAAAAAGGATACTTAGACAGATACATAATGTGCTTTATTTTTGGTCGAATAGATCGAGTCTTGAAGTCAGAGCATGCAGTTGCGAGTTCATTTCCTGAAGAAAACAATAAGCAATTAGTGCAAAAATCACTAAAAGCTTACGATGAACTGTGTATATAGTATGCATGTGAAATATACGCGATCATTTAGCAATCAAAATTCTTTTAGTGTTATATTCACTTAAAAAATACTACTTTAAAAGTAAATATTTTAAAAGTAAATATTTTGAACTATTCATGTTATTTATGATAAGATTAGGAAAAAAAAGTTTATCTCTGCAATGATCAATGTAAAAAAATTGAAAATATTGTTACTAATTTTTATTGCATATTAATTTTACTACGATTAATCTTAGCAAATAATATAATAATACTAAACAATAACAAAATTGTTGAATATAATTTTCTGTTGGATAATATAACAATTATATAACATATATTAGTTGTTACTATATATATTGTATGGAAAATTATAACTAACAGTATATCATTGTTAATTAGTATTTGCTAAGATATCCTGATTATTATAATTATACAAATCATTTGTTATATTATATATATAGTGTTATTCTATTCGATAAATTTTTTAATACATTTTTCTAATAATATCGTTAATAATTATTTAGATAGAATGGATGTGTTAATTTGAAGCTTAAATGAGAAAAAAAATTCTGTCTCTGCCTTTTTTACATTTAATTTTCTATTTTTACGTATTTGCTTAAATATTTATAAAAACTGGTCAAATGAAGTTGTTAATTAATTATCATAATTTACTTAGAAAAACGTGCAGAGAGCATATAATTCTCATTTGAAAGTATTGGTTCGAAACGCAATGTGAAAATTATCGCTTCGTAAATTTTATCCGTTAAAAGTGCACAGTCAGGGTGCGTTCCAAAACATGACTTTGTCAACTCCGAGTATCCTTTATCTTTATTTAACATTTAATAACCAACAAGGATAAAATAATACTCGAGTTGACAGAGTTGAATTTTGGAACGCAACCCAGCATGAGATCGTGACGGAAGTGTTGATTAAAATGATGAATGATCTCCTGAATGTATCAATTGCTCCAGTGTTCACTACTACTACGGTTTCGTTGATGTTGATTCTAATGTTGGTTTGAAACTAGTACAGTTGCAGTGAGTACAAATTTGAATACATAGAAACGCGAAAATAATGCCTATGTTCTTTTTATTATCTTTCAAGAGAATCATGTAAGAACTTTTCATTAAATATAATGTTGTCAAAAGAGATTATTATTATATCACGATAGAACATACAGCGATAGAAGTCAGTGAATACGATATAACGCAATAATACGATGTGATGTGTGACAATACGATTGTCGAATGAGAGATAGTTTCATCAAGTGAACTTCGTACGACCATACCTTGTTGTGGTGGATCACGTCGGTAAAAATACGATATACTAATGCAGCGCTATATAAATACAAATTTCATATATGATAATATTATTTGTATAATAAATTTCCCACAGATTAATTGAGTTAATTAAAATACTTAATATTTTATTATATGTATACAGTAAACAAAACACCGCATTTAAGGAATGTCGCGATATGTATAGACATCGTAGATAGATATTTTATCCACGCAATGACATATAATTCCCTCGAAATTTACTGTGTAAATACGCACATGCCTGTATGTGTCCATTAAGACCAATCATCTTTTACCAGAATTATACATATAATCACAATAATTCATTATTTCCTCGATAGAACTGATACGAATGATAGAGATTTTAACGGATTCTGCAATGAAGCATACATTAGCTGATGAATAAAATTATTTATTAATTATTTAAATATGTAATTATTTATTATTTTTCCAGTATATAACTGTGAATATATTTAGTGTTGTACAACGACTCTGGTGAGTGAACATTTATCACATTTTATTACGTAATCAATTACTCGTTATGATATGAATATATTATACTATATATCTATAGCAATTAGAACATTGATTTGACGCTTCTAATCGACAGAATAAGAAAATACGAGTAGTAAAACATGATAATTAACGTTGTATCGTTTAGTAATATAGCATATAGTACTATCAGATATGCCGAGTAAAAGTCTTGGGGGATTATCATATTATACTTGCATATAGTTAGGAATGAATTTTGACATTTATTACAGTCACTTGATTTAGAGGTTTTAGATACGCGCTTACTGCATTTAATAGCAAATTCGTTATTAGTCCGAAATAAAATATCTAAAGTGTCTTGATAAAATTAATATTTGTGTATATAAAAAATAACATGTAGTAATAATCAATTGGCGAATAAATGAATGAACGAATGATCGATCATAAGAACGGACGAATGAATGGACAGACTTGTCCTTGACAGCCGAGTATCTGTAACCTGGCACTCTCGAAACAGTCGCCAAGCCGTTTGCTTACGCTTTAGCTTTGCCGATCCTGTAAACACTCTTCCCTTTCTTTATGTACTATAGACCTTTGCTATGTATATAATATTCTTTCAATTTTGTTTTATTATTTAGAAAATTCTTGGAGGCAAAAAAACGTTTTCAGAGAGTTAGAATAAGATAAAGATTTATATGAAAAAATTATACTAATGTACATAATAGTATGTAATACATAATAGTATGTATATACACAAATATAGACGCTATATATATATATATATATATATATATATATATATTAATAGTTAGTAAATAAATAATAATAAATAATAATAAAT
>NW_012130156.1:228136-233964 GCF_000143395.1 Atta cephalotes | reverse complement strand
TGTGTGTATATATATATATATATATATATATATATATATATTTTTTTTATACAGTGCTTTAAAAATATCACTTTATTTATTGTCATAGCTTGCTTACGTGGAAAAATAGAAAGTTGTATCGTCATTCCTGGCAGGTAGTATTTCGCTAACGATATCATTAGGAGTCGTTCTATTATCCTATTCTGTGCTAATACAAACGCATCGCTAGCACCTGTAACGGTCACTTTGACTATTCCCTCGAACAGTTGAATTTTATCGGTTCGATCGTCAGGGTCGCCATTATTTCTATTTAAACACTTGCTCGCTGCGTCACATGTCTCCTGAGTCACTTCAGCGCGTGTCATTTCGTGATGTTTAAAGACGAACCGCCACCTTCGATTGCTTTTTTGATTCAGAAAAATTTATTTCTTATTTATGATACACCCGATCGATTATCATACTTTTTGATTTAAAAGAAAGAGATACGTAAAAATGGTAGAAGAAACTAAACGAACTATTGATTTTTCTGCTATACTTATAAAAATAACATGAATATGAAGAAACTATTTCTGTAATCACTTTTATACATATTGAAATATGTATATGACAAAGCAAATTTAAAATTTTTTGAAATTAGCTCTTGTAGAATGATTATGTACGTGATATTAAGTCGCAATAATTCTTATGTAGAACATCGTACGGAATTCTAGAATCCAAGCATATGTACACGTATTGGAAACAATTCAAATCAATCAATGAACGAAAGATTATTACACTTTGGTTGCGTTGCTGTATCGGGATCCTATATGAATCATACATGCGTCTATACAAATGGACCGTTTGCTTTTAATACCACAATGTAATAAGATAAACTATGACACCCGTTTGTTTGGTCCCTATCGAGCTGACAAAACTACAAGAACGTTAACGATTCTTTCTTTGTTCGTCAATAAACTTCCTATTTTGTTTCGTATCTTGCACTTTCATATTAGTTTTATAGAATTTATATTTTTGTTAAAAATTCAATAATTATTAAAACAATTTTTCATATAGGTCGATTTTGCGCCACGTCCCTGCAAACATTCAAATGAACATGCCAAGATAACGAAATATATTTTATATAAAGAAGGTAAAGTTCGAAAGATCTTATCGCGTCGAGTCAGACGATTTCGTACGTTTATTTCATAACTAGCTTTACGTAAATACGACGAAAGTGCAAAATGTCAAGTCGTCCATGCGAGATGTTTTTAGTTTTCATCAGATAAAGGTTTACAAAAAAACATTTCTTGTAAATTTCCATTATTTTTTGTAGTAAATTTTAGTTTTTATACTATAAATTATGCAGCCATTTGTTTATGATATATTCGATTTAATAATAATTTGATATTCATTTTTAAGTTAAAATTATGCAGACAAAATTTACATCGCGTTAAGTTTTCTATTGGTTAAGTAAAAAAAAGAAATGTATGGTCATTTCACAGCAAAAAAAACCAGTAAGCGCAAAAATTGCTCTCTAATTAGAAACTCATAAACTTTAAATGGCTAGTAATTTTTCAAAGACCAATTATATTATTACATAACTCCTCATTCCAATATTTATTGTTCAAATGGTCCAAATCTGAATTTAAAGAGAGATGGAATTTTCAAAAAATTATTTATAAATAGATATCGGAAAAATTCAAAGACGCGATCGTTCTTGTTGTCTACCAATAAGTTGCCTTCGTTGAAGGCCTGGATTTGCTGTACAGTCGGGTACTTGTGCCTGCGTCGGGTTCAACGTGGCGAGGTCACGGTGCCGCACAAAAGTCATGGTTCACGTAAACCGATGTACATTAAATCATCGCCATCGTATCAATAGTAGTCGTTGCCGTCATCCTCTGCTACATCGCCTTCGTTCGTCGAATGCATTGGCGCACATACAGAGTAAACTGTACAATTTAATTTTTCTGACTATTTCTATTCAAGAAGGTTGCAACTAAGGCTAAATTTCGAAAATAAAATAATTGATTAAAAATATGTTAGAAAAAATTTGTAAAATGTTCTGGATATTATCTGAGATGATAAAAGTTAAATTGTTTCATTGGGTCAAAGAGTAAAGGGAATAATGGGCTGATCGAGTTATATGATTCAAGCTGTATATTGAAGTTATAACCTTTGTGTCGATTGCACGGATTATAATTAACATTGCTTGATAAGCGATAGTGCATTCTTCGTCTCAGCAACTATTCATACCTCAATCCTGAGTGAATTTATGTCGCACGACATTTGTCCTCTCAACTCTCGCGATGCAGATCAGTTTGTACATTTGATAAAATATTAGGTTAAATTTGAATAAATGTTTTTAAAAAATCTTTACCAAATTAAACAACAATCGCAACAATGCAGAATATCATTATTGAAATTTATACGTAATGTATCTTGGAATCTTTACGTGATATAATCGAAATGTTTTTCAGTATAGAGAAAGAAATTATTTATAATATTTATTAATAAAAAAACATTTCTTGTAAATTTCCATTATTTTTTGTAGTAAATTTTAGTTTTCATACTATAAATTATGTAGCCATTTGTTTATGATATATTTGATATATTTTAATAATAATTTAATATTCATTTTTAAGTTAAAGTTATGCGGACAAAATTTACATCGCGTTAAATTTTCTATCCGTTAAGTAAAAAAAAGAAATGTACGATCATTTCATAGCAAAAAACAATCAAATGCCATAAACATTCACAATTTTCTGTACTTTATCAAATTCTATAAAAATTAGTACAAATAGTAATTATGATCGGTCCGGTGGAAGGCAAATGGCTCGTTATATGAAGAATTTATTTAATATTATTATTTAATCAATAAAAAGTATGATAGAAAAGTAGAAATAAGCGTAATTTTTAATCTTCAGATAAACTGAATAACTGATTTGATTATTTTTAACATAAGTAACTATAGTCTTCTTATGCTGTGATAATAATTTTTTATTAACAATAAAATTTCTCTTTAGTTAGACAACATTATTAACCCAATTGAAGTACGCGCTTGTGTTATTGGTCTTTATCATTTTTATCGCCTTCTCCAGTCTAGTAAGACTTACAATTTTGTATCATATGTAATGTATTTTGTATCATATAGAGTGGATAATGTAACATATCTCTCTAATTGCCGTATAAATGATGTGCGCGTAGCATATTTTTCATAATATTTTATAAGAGACAGAAATATTAATAAGGAAAGTTGAGAAGTTTTTTTTATGAAATAGCTATGAAATAACCTAATTTTTTAACTGTAGAGATTTCGATGTATAATTTATGCTTTCCATAAACGCTCTACAAACTATGATGGTTCCAAGTCCATCTACGTTATCGGATGTTTTATACAACCAAGACTGCAGACTTACGTCATGGTCATAGTACACAACAATAACCATGTCATTTATTCGAATTTCATGCTTTTTCTGTCTCTACGTATTAAAAAATCCTTATTTTCACGTTATAATTGTTGATACTGACTTGATTCTAACAATAGCAATTTAATCGATAGCATCTTGGCAGTCTTGACACTAGAGTTTGAATTCAATTTTATTCGTGAATCTTAAAATACAAAGTATATAGAATTTGAGTAATAATTACAGTAAAACTAATAAAATTTTTGTTAATTAACATTTACGTAAAATTAAATTACAATTGTAAATATTAATTTAATTATACAAGGGTAAAGTATATATTGTTATGTTTATAAAACTCTTCTATATGATTGCGAGTAAAATCATTTGTGTTATTGACATTAGTATAGAAATTATTGTTATAATCATCAAGGCGAGATCGATTGATAAATTAGATGATAGAAAAATAAGTTTATGAAAAGAAGAATTGTATACTACGGATGCTCCAAAATGGCCGCTATGGTGGAAGGTGAATGGCTCGTTATGAGGAATAAAGTTCTTCCTACTATTTAGCTCCGCCTTCGTTTAAATTTTCTTGCTAACCAACTTTTATGTTAATCGTTTCCATCTCTATTTATTAATTGGCAAGCATTCCACAAGTAGTTTGTTGCAAATGATTTTGTTGCAAATATATTACAAATTATGTATATTACAATTTATAATTATATTAATGTTTAACCAAGTTGAATTTTTATAAATCTAATTTTTTTATAAAATTGTTCGAGGTGATGATAATTAACGTTCAACAAAAATATTGTGTTTAAATCTTATTCTCAGATCTTATTTTTATACGAGTTAACGTTTATCATTTTATATTTAATTTTCTTCAATATCGTTATGTATGTATCGTTAAACATTTTCAATTGGTTCATGTTACACAAGTTAATTTTTAAATTACACTATATTTTAAATGGCACTAATGTCATTTTGTAAGTAGCTTTAAAAAAAGATTATGAATATTGTATGTCATACGTACTTCCTCATCAAAATATTTTTATTATAGTTACTATGTTATGTCTCTCTTCCGACCTTATTTTTAAGCTCGTCCCTTATCGCATGACCGTGAATTATGCTTGTTTTGCCATCTTTCTACGACACACTATTGCAGTTGTATCGGGAAAACGACAATAACAGGTAGCTAGTGTCCCGACGTAATGGAGACGAAAAGATAATATTGCACTTCACCCAAGACTAAATTCCTACTTTTTTGAAAAGAAAAAATTTTCTCATAAAATAGAGTCAACATTTCAAACACAATGAGAATTATTAGAAGCTCTTTTCTTGAAGAAAGGAAAGCATTAAAGGAAAGTTAATCTTTGCATTAGTTTCGAAAGATTACAGAGATTTTTTTTTGTGTAGTTATGTTCTTCTTAAATGCACTGTCTAGACAGTAAGTAGCTTTAAAGGAACGAATTTTAAACCAAACTCTTCGAATTATTGACATTGCCAAGTATAAAGTATAATTTAAAATTTCTATTTATTTTATAATCCCTTTGTATATGTACACTAAGCTTGCATATTTTGAAGTTCAGAAAAAATGGAACTCATTCAATAAAATAACAATTTTATAGAAAGGAATATAGAAGGAATTTTGACATTTTGTAAAAAATTAATTGATATTTTGACAGCTTTGTTGGAATTACCAGTCGTGTCATTTAGTTCAAGGAATCGATTTACCATATGGAAATTCAACGTTGCTCGTTATGTAAGGACAGCTAATTTAGTTGAACCATCGACAATGAATAGCGAATTAGGAATAATTCATGTAAATTTACTTTTTTATTCTCTATTTTAAATATTTTAAATAATGCTCTATTTTAAATATTTTGATAACGATTTTCATTTTTTCTAAATAGTAATAAAAATAACATAAATTGTTCCATTTTTATAATAGAATGTTCGATTTTATAATTTTCTCGATTATGTTAAGAATTCATTTCTATCATTTCTGAATCGTTTCATAATTATTCATAAATATGAAGGTTTAAGTTATAAAAAGCTTAACAATTAGATTCACTTATAATCTTCATTTATTATAAATAGATTTAAGACAAATAAATTTTTCAATTTTACCTAGAAATTAATAATCAAAGTATAGATTAATAGAATAGTCGATATAGTTCGTAGCTAAGTTGAAAATATTCTTACACAGCAGGATTCTTCAATCGGTATACCGGTACACCGATATAAGGGTCTCTATAGAAAATCATAGAAAAGGTGAATGAGAAAAAAGTGAATGAGATGTAAAGAAAATAATATTTCAAAATTGTGAAAATTATTTAAATTACGGTACATGTTCACTCTCCACACACACACACACACACACACACACACACACACACACACACACACACACACACACACACACACACACACACACACACACACACACACACACACACACACACA
>NW_012130156.1:218588-221772 GCF_000143395.1 Atta cephalotes | reverse complement strand
CTATATATATATATATATATATATATATATATATATATATATATATATTTTCCTGAATAAGGAATTGAATTCAACTTATTGAAAAATTTCTATGCAAAAAAACTGTGAGAGTTTTTAGGGACTCTCTATTAATTTTACTGCAACCAAAATAACACATTAGTTCGTTGACGAAAAAATTTCACACAACTAATTGATTTTAAAAGGCATAAGACGACAGCGAGCCTAATGAGACGCGTGTGGATTATTATTATTCAGATAAGAATCTGAACGGGTTCTGACACCCGACACGATTCTCCATACTGATCCATACGCTCTGTTTATCTATGGATCGCGTGTGTACCCATGAGTAAACGTCACTTCTTGCAATCAATCTCTCTACCCTTTTCCGGAAGTTTCATAGTTGATCATTTCTAATTTAGACATTCCGATCGTGACTAATCATACTTTTCTCATATGACTTGTACACGATGAACAGATTCATGTATTTAAATCTATGTATTAAATATACATATTACATACAGAAAGAAGTATTATATATCAATACTGCATTCTTAAAAGTGCTGTCATATTTCTTTCTCGGAATTTTTTGAAATGTAAAATATCGTGTGGTACTTTGTTATTAGTAAAGCTTGAATATCCTCTTCCCGACTAAATTCTAAATTAAAAAATAAATAATTTGTTAAAGCTAAAATTTTGAAAATTTTTACAAAGGTTGTATATCATCGTTTTATGTCGTCGTACAACTCGCAAAAGAACTTGTGCAATTCGTAGAAAGAAAAAGAGCAGTTATTAATAAGTTTGTTGAGAGTCACTGTTGGCTTGCAACTAGTTCAGATAAGGTATCGCCTGGCGGTCGTTGCGCGCGATAGCGCTTCGCAGTGCGGCCTCGATGTAACGCATCGCCACGCATTTATGATTCCTACAAATGCATGCAGACATTTATGTTTATGCGTCTCTATAGGCATAAACATGCACATATAAAAAAAGTAAAAAGAGAGAACGAAAAAAAAAGAATATATTGCATGTAAAGAATTAGATGAGCTTCTCATATATATCCATACATTCTCTCGATGTTGCCTAACATTTCAATTGAGGTTCAACGTCATTATTCTTTTTCTTACTGAAAAAACATTCATATTGTCATGAGTTAATTTTATAATCTATAGTATTTTTGTGTAATTTATATATGAAAAGTTTTGTGTGTTTAAATAAAATCAATTTGAAATTAAATTGAAATTATAAATTCTCTTAATGATTTCGAAAACATTTTTCAAATTTACCTTTACAGGATAGAGAAGCGATTGTAGTGGCATTGAAACAGTGTCATATTTTGAGGCAAATGAATTCTAACAAACACATCTTACAGAAGAAAAAGCTGCAAGATTAAAAAAAAAATAGACTCTCTCCTGTAAAGATTAATTGTCAAAATTTAATTTGATAGAAATAAAAGTTATTAATAAAAAAAACGTTACGTGTAATGTTAATTCATTATATATGAAAACCATGTATTTTTACATATAACTTGTGAATTACACAAAAGTGCAAGTCTATGAAGATGCTAAAGAATCAAAGATAACGAGATCGTATTGGACATCGTAAGGATGTTGAACTTTCTTATTCATTTTAGCAGTGATATGGTCCTTACGTTAGAATGATAATCGCGCGTGTCGAGTAGTACGGAGCGTAGTATAACTCACGTTGTTGATAGGGTAATCTCTTGCGGCAGAGATTAGCCAAGGACGCGGAGATAAACTTCTGCATTGTTAACACCCCTTCTCTGCATCTTGGCGCGAATGAAGACTCGTACTCTCTCACGTTCCATGATATCAACGGTATGATTCTTTTTCTTCCTTGCTTCGCTCTTGGCAATAATGACTTTATAAAACATTCTAATCGGGTCAATATAACGATAACGTTTGCCGCACTACATAAGAATTCGTAAAGGATTGAGATTACACGTCTAAGAATTTACAATTTAAATTCTTCATTATTAAAACAAATTCACTATGTTGAATAAACTAAACTCCCCCCCCCCTCCCCCCCCCCTTCCCATAAATATGACCCTCTCCTCCAGAGATTAATAGATATCTTTCAATTGTACTATACGTGTTTAATTATCAACATATAATATAACAATATTTTATATTTCGTATTTAATATCAGAAACGATATTCGGAAAAAGATTCTTAGGGGACGAGAAGATCTTCGGGAAGAAATCGCTAGAGATTTTTGGAAATAAACTTATATACATATTTATCTTATCTATCGTTAAAAAATGATTGCCCTGACGGCTCGACGGTTTATTCCTGCACCTGGATTGTGGGAGTTGTACTACTGAATCCTCTTCAAACGTGGCTTTCTTCGAGGGGTAGACAGCTGAGCAGCCCGCGTCGCGTTGTCCGCCCTCCATGGGGTCGCGGTAGTGATAAGAGGTGAAAAGACGGTTATTTTCCCATACGTGCCGAAGCGGAAATGCCGCATCGCGTAGCGTCGCAGAGAATGCGAATGCGCCCCATGCGGGTTTTATCGTGCGTAAAACGTACTTCGTCGTCGAGCCGGCCCACTTTATGAACGTTGCTCGCAGTTCATGCTAATGAGTATATGGATTGCATCGTCCCGACAGAACCTAAGGATTTCATAGGTTGCCGTTGTTTTTGCGAAATATAGAAAGTTTGTGCTGTCATAATTAAAAAGCAATTTAACAATTTTTATTTTTTACATACTTAGTAATTCCTTGAAAGTTTAATTATTAAAGAAAGTAAAATGCTTTATTTTTAATACATTAATATGAATAATATTATCTAAAAAAAAATATTCGTATATAGAATATTAAATATAATTTGGAGAAACATTTTACAATATCTTTTTTAAATTATTCTAAAACAGAGCAAACATTTTTTCATTGTAAATATTTACAGTATAAAATACATTGAGTATTTAGGTATTTATATAACAGATGAAACATATATAAAAACACATATATCTTTTAAAGTCTTAAAATATATCTTTTAAGAAAATTTATTTTTACCAGAAGATTAAAACAATCCTTTTTTTCGACTGAAACATACATATCTTGATCTCAAAAGAGAGATACTATAGCGATGATTCCTTAAGAATATAGATATATATATATATATATATATATATTGTGTGTGTGTGTGTGTGTGTGTGTGTGTGTGTGTGT
>NW_012130156.1:211258-213141 GCF_000143395.1 Atta cephalotes | reverse complement strand
GTGTGTGTGTGTGTGTGTGTGTGTGTGTGTGTGTGTGTGTGTGTGTGTGTGTGTGTGTGTATAGTATATATTTATTATTGATCAGGATAGAATTCTTTGTATAAATATACTTGTATCGTGTCCCTCAGGAATCAAAGCCGCCCCGAAAACGCCCCCAATACTCGTATGGTTATCTGCATATGCCAGACATACAGCCTGTCAAAACACATCAGCAATCGTTTTGCGGTGTAAATCGAGCTGTTGCTCGGAATCAGGGATGTTAATCAGTCATTGGAAACGTCACTATTATTGATGCGTTTTATGATAAATGCGAAAAATTTGTGAGACTACACAAACACATTTTCAGAGCTTGTGTTTTTAAGTAACATTAATTATTATTCAGAAATCTGCTTGATCGTCAAAAAGCAAGTTTTAATTTTACAGAGTAATGTGCGTATATACTTTGTAGATAAAAACAATATTATTTCTTATGTCTTTAGCTTATTATATAATTGATTACAGTTATATTAATTGTAATCAATCGAAGAGAGAAATTTATGCTAATTTATTTGAAAAGAAAGAATATTATAAATTTTTCTAATTTAACATGATTAAAGCCAAAGAGATGAAATGAGAATCGCTGAGATGCGGGGAGAACGAAGGTGACGGTAAATCGAAGGAGAAAGACGCAGGAAAGCGTACGAGGTATTATAACAAACTGCCGTGCAATATTTTATGGGTTCCATAAGGAAATGTCGTGACTCGCGATTGTTCCGCGTGTAATACCGGAGTAAAGGCGATCGACTTGGAGCAATAATTAATGCGAGAAATACGGATCGTTCCAATAGGAAAATAAGCGCCCGGTCTTCATGCTCTTCTACCTTTACGTCAACATTACGATTTTCAATTCGTTGCGCTAGAAGCACATTAGCACTAGGAAAATTTTTTGATATAATCAACGACAATTTTATTTTCGAGTTAATTTATAATATTATATAGCGATAATATATCTGACTTTACATATTGATTCATAAATGATGCACAAATATTTCAATAATTTCATTGAATTAATACCGCAAATAAAAAAATATACGGTATATTAAATGTTTGATGTGCGATGGAACGAGCGTAATTAATACCACGTATCATTTTCTATCTTATTAGTTTAAGATTAAGATTATATAAAATTTTGCAAATTTTTAAATGACATAAATTTTGTTAACAGACTGTAATCACAAATAAATTAAAAAATCTCAATGCTTGATGTCTCCGAAAATTATATCTCTGAAAAAATAATTCCTTACAAGTCTTTTAGATGATTAACTACCGTTGGTCATTCCGCACTCGCCACTGTGGCGTGCAACTGCATTTATGCAATATACTTCTCGGCGCGGTCCCGTGCGGCATCGCACTCGCGCATATATATTACGCGAATGCAACGTCATCATGCATGTCGTACATACATGATGCATTGCTGTTCTGCGAACTAATGCCATCTATAACTCATGATACGAACAACGCCATATGATATATGCAGTTTTTTAGGCATAGACCCGATATTACATCTTCAGAAAAAATTAGTTTGATACATTACATTTTCTTATGTAATGACGAAATATATGTTTAATTTAATATAACGATTATTTGTCTATATATATATATATGTAGTATAAATGAAGTGCGATTCGAGAGCATTTCAGATATATCAATAGTGAAGCTATAGATGACTAATTACCAGGCTGAATTAAATATAATTTATTGATTCATATTCGGTGTTGATACAAAATTATCGATCATATTATGCTAATGTTTCCTATATGTATGTATATTACACACACATACACACACACACACACACACACACACACACACACACTATTCGTACTTCTTAAACTAAAAACTTT
>NW_012130156.1:201713-204024 GCF_000143395.1 Atta cephalotes | reverse complement strand
TAGTAGTAGTAGTAGAGAGAGAGAGAGAGAGAGAGAGAGAGAGAGAGAGAGAGAGAGAGAGAGTATCGAAAGGCTTGTGTGTCGCGACGAAGTTGTTTTACACTGCAGGTAGTCGTCGCTGTTGCGTCATTTAGGGCCTGCAGTAAGCATTGTTTTCAAGTTTCCTGAAACGACTCTGCGTGCAGAGTTCGTGCAAGTACAAAACGTCTTAGGCCGTCGCATTTAACGATACAACGACCATGAGGTGGGCTATGCATAAGTCAGTATACCGGGTGTCACCGGAAAGTAATGTGGAACACTAGTGTCGTATGATTATTTCAAAATATAATTTGATACTACATTCAAAATTCATTAAAAATTTAATCGTTTCTTTGTCCTATGACATTTCTCAAATCCTGTTTAGGATTCATTCAATATACAAAGTAATTCATAAAAATTGTGACTCTAAATGCGAAATGTATATTTAAAGTTATTGTACAGTTACATTCAACACTTACACACCCATAATCGAATGTTTAACAGTAGAATATTTAGTAAACATTTAACGCGACAAATCAACGAAATCACATGCGAATAAACAATGTAAACTGTAAACAATGAAACCTATAATCTAGATGACTTTATCCAAGAGATATCTCTCACATTACAATGGAGATTTCTCCTCGATAAGATTATCCGCAGCTTATCTGGAAGTGAAGAAATTGGGGTATTAATTCCAAACTAAGTAGCAGTGAAAATGATAATTAACACCGTTTTCACGTGACAAAAATGTCATTAATTACAATAATAGAACGTGATTATTTTATTTCTTCTAATTTCAAAATTGAAAAATAATTTTTAATTAATTTTATTTAAATATTTTTCATCGCGCGCACGCTCATGGCAATGGATACGTGAATCTATCTTATTTACGCGTTTTATTTATTTCTCATGCAACAGCAAAATAATATTGCTTTAATTATCATTACGAATGATGATAAGCTAACTATTTCGTAATACAGATGATAGCGCAGGAAAGAAATCATGTCTATTTGATCTTTAGAAAATATTTCGTCCAGCAGATATGTTTAGCTTAGCGAACCACTTCCTTCAACGCGACATGATTTCCGCCGATTCATTTCCGCTGCAATACTGTATTTCTTTTTCTTTATATCTAACTGATAGCGATAATATTAACTATATTAATAACAAAAATATTAATAACAAAAAATCTTTATCGGATATCGAAGAATTGGATGTTCCAGTTAGAAAATTAGAATTTATTAAAAAATTATATATCATTTCGATTGAGATTTATTAGATAGAAAGAGAGAAGGAAAGAGAAACTTTTTGCACCATCTTAACAATAATCCACACGTGCAAACATCGCGGTTTCACAAACGTGGCAATTTCACCGGGAAGCAAACCGGTGACACAATTCAGAGACACGTTTCTTGCTTTCGCAATCGCTCGAGCACGCTCGAGCATTGTATACATGTGCCACTATGCGTCTCTTCCTATGCGTTTTCTTCCTCTTCGAGATCGCGTCTTCATTTTCGACCGGAAGTCAGCCTCCTCGAAGACAGACTTCCGCGACGGGTTTCCGAATTCTGCGAATTCTCCAGGTAAACCATAGAGTAGGAGAGAGAAGAAGAAGAAAGCACTTTTATTAGGCGATCTAATGTGTACGGCGTACTGTATCGTCTGCAGCTCTCGCGGTGACTGATTTCACGAAATGCCGAGTGCGTGATAATGCACACACAGAGAACGACTAAACGTCGACGATATCTGGCTTGTGCACTGGGTTTTATCTTGGTGGCGTGCCGCGCGAAATGGTGGGTGGCTATCTATCGGGCCCCGGTGTACCAGCCGCGAGCGATAGGACTTATCTCACGATATACCGGTGCCTGACGAAACCTGACTTGAGTTAGGGGCATTATGAACACCCGATCGACATACACGATTTCGCGCAGTGTGTATCTTGGAGTTGTGAATAGCAGAACGTGCGTATATTTCCTTCCGATATAAACTAATTATTGAAAATTCTCCCGAAAAAAACGTTATTACTCAAATATTGATATATATATATTGATATATTCTTCATTTATGTGCAAAAAAATCCTTCTGTGATATTAGTTTTCCAGAATCAGGAGTCTCTCAGCGTAAGAAATAATCCTAAATTTACATTTGGCGGCATCCACGTGATGATAACGGCCTTTGTTTAATTTAACATCTATTTTTACTAGGAAATATGGCATCATATTTATTTTATCTCAATGAGCAGTGTATTAGTAGCATTACATATTGTGTGATTATCCGCATATCGCGCGGT
>NW_012130156.1:182930-186540 GCF_000143395.1 Atta cephalotes | reverse complement strand
CTATATATATATATATATATATATATATATACACATATATAAATACATAAATTGTATGCGACAATCCTAGAGAGAAAAAAGAGGCCAAAAGGTGCCGGTGTAAAGGAGCCATGGATGCTTAAACGCCCCATTATGCGTGATCGTGCCCTTCTCGCATTACGCCACGCTGTCTGTGTTTCGTTGTTTCGCGGCTCGTGACGGCTGAAACTTATCACGAGAAGACGACAGAAAGAAACCTGTCGACAAATCCCCAAAATGCTATGAGTGTCCACATAAAAGATTCAAATGCATTTTTATATTTATAAAATATGAGCTATTATAGATATAAAAATTTATAATTATAAAAAAGGCTTTATTATTGCGAAAAAAAATTTTTTGAAAACTCAAAAATGTGTCAAAGTTCAAGACAACTTATGCGAGGCTTAATTTTAATCAACGTTTCTGTATATCGATATATATTTTTTTATTGAACATACTTTATGTCATACTTTATTTTTACATATATCCAATATCTTTTTTTTTATTAAGCAAAAATATTGAGATTCAGTACAGATTTCATTTTATAAAATTTTTATGTTCATTCACAAGCCAAGAGAAAACAAATAGCGTAGGCATGACGGCGCGCGAGGACAATTAAGTAAAAAATGTCCAGCCTATGAGGAAATGGTAAATATTCTGGCTCGTCTCGGTCGACACTCCGTTTCCGGCTTCATTTATGGCACCTTCTCTCTCACCTGGTCGACATTGTTTCTTTCTTTAAGACATCGCTAATAACTTAACCGCTCTACGTCTTTTCCGCACGCCGCTCTCAATATTTACTTACCTTCCTTCGTCGAAATGTCCTGCACCGGATTGTACATACAAGAGGACTCACATAGTTCTTTAAGGCCATGTCTGTTAGAAACATGAACCAGGTACATGTTTCTAAATTATATCTAGTTACATTAAAACGCTCAAAACAAGCTCATTTTGAGATATGTCGAGATAGACATTATTTTTTTATATAAATTACATAACAATTACGTACTCAATCTTTTAAATACAGAACAGTGCAACTCAAAAACTTTACTTCTGTTTAAATATATTTGCTTCGAGCTTACTATTAGTGAGGATATTAATTTGTTAATTATTTTACAGATAATTATAAAATTGGAACGAATATACTTTAAATGCATATATTATATGCACGTGTAGACCATAGCGTAGACAACATTTAATTTTAGATTGACAATGAACCGCACCCAAAGCATTTAAATTAAAGAACTAATTTCTTATTGAAAGAAACAGGATAGCTATCTAGGTATATTTTTTAGAAAAAACTGTGCGCTATCAAATCCTTCCTGAAAATATGATATATATGTATGATAAAAATGAATTAAAAAGATTTGCTTCAAGAAACCGAACAGCTTCTTTGTGGCAATATGTGGGGAACTCGCAAATAAATTTCAGCCACTTCGTTATTGGTACTTATTAGACTAAATAGAGCGAGAAGTAGTCTATAAATCAACAGACTCGAAGTTGTTTATAATAAAGGCAAAGATAAAAGAGAGTAGAGTCTTCGAGATAAATAGGGGTTAGTGACCCTTTCCCGACCCGCTCTCACTCCCGCTCTTGCAACTGTTACGTATATGTATCTCTCTTTTTCTTCATTTCCCTCGCAAGCTTTCCTCAAACTGAAACGATTTATCGGTCGTAAACTGTTAATTTTAACTGTAAACGAGTATCTGCTGATCGATACTAAGATCCGATATGTTACATGAATCTCGTGTCACAGAAACGTATTAGTTGAGAGCGGACTCACAATTGGAATAATGTTTTATATTCATGAAATACAAATAGTTTAATAATTACATTTTAATTAGAAAATTAGTCGAGGAAGTATTCAGTTGATTGTGATAAATAGGGCGATTGTTTTCATAAAACTTAACGCCATTAAGATGGTTGTGAGAAACATTAGAATAAAACTGATTTATTTATTGTCAGAATAAATATGATTATTGATGTGTACTTTATTAATAAGATATTTATGGTAATCTGTATTAGCTTATTTCAAGATAACAGATCTGTATGAGATTTTGTTCCCATATGCAATAATTATAAACAATTAATTATTTAAATAGATAAGATAAAAATAGTAATTTACTCATTCTATGATTGCTTCACTGCTGCTCAATGCTTTCCAGACATTTTCTTTTTCATCACTTTTATCGCTTCTGATTTCTTAATGCACTTGTACCATATTTACGAAAAATAATTAAATACGATCATGCGTATTCATTATTAGAATAAAATAATCACATTGTATTTCGCACGCGGTATTTCTGATATTAATTATGCGCGTACTTTGGTATTGTAATATGATGAAAGAATAGTGCGAGAAGAAGGAAAGTTTTTATGATCCGCTCTCTGTAAATCTTGTAAATTAATATAACAATCAAAATTTTAATAGAAGGAGCAAAAAAATTAGAACAACTGACAAAACGTATCTATAAATGGCGTTTAAATGCGCGAAAAAAATTCAAAGTATAATACAAAATACATTCTAAGTATTATTTAAAAAATTAACATTTGTACAAATATTATAATAAAATAATAATATTACCATTTTTTATTGTTACAAATAAATAAATCGCGTAAGATTAAGCTATGTGCATACTCTGAAAAACAATCAATACAAATTACAGTTTAAAGTGTATATAAGATTGAACTACGACTGTCAAGCAACTTTTTCATGTGAGAACGGTTAATCCTTTTGACATCAGAAAAAGAGGATTTCGGGGAACAGAAAACGAAACGAACATGTTGAGTCTGTCATAGTTTACTGATGTTCCTCAGTTGATTTATAACCTTTATAGGTCCTTCGTTTTATTACCCAATAACTTCGAAATGATATATGATTTAGTGTTTTGAAAGAAAGTTAGAATTTCGTTTAGGTCTTCTTCGCCGCTAATCAAACTTTCTAATATGTATTGAAATAAGATTATTAGTGATTCACAATTCAATTTTTATTAAAAATATAAAAATTATTAATGTAATTATGTATAATAAATCATCAATTTGATAACGTAAAATATAAACATAATACGTACGCAAATATTTTTTAATATGATATTTAAATGTCAAAGTTTTAGTAATAATGATCTTAAAATTAGCACATTGCTAAAATTTCGAGATAATATTAATGCATACCGCATTATTTTTGCGTAGCAAGTGCGTTCAAGCTTGTTATTGTGAATCTGATGCTTCCTGTGTCAGGTAGTTAACAGCTGACATGTGTGTATTCAGCAGGTTTATTAGCAAAATTTTGTGTTTCACATTTTAATATATTTCGAATTATTGACAAATTTGACAAACTAATCAAAATTTGATTCTTTATGGGAAGTATAATTAATATACGATTTGGCAATTTGCATTTTATTTATTTCCTTGAAGAAATGTTTATACGATTATTTTCAGGACAGATTAATTTTCTTTTAAAGAATATATTTGCTCTTTTGTTTCTCAAACATTTGATAATATTACATTGATATCGAATTATTGATCAACTGAGGAACTCATTAACTTCTCTCTCTCTCTCTCTCTCTCTCTCTCTCTCTCTCTCTCTCTCATC
>NW_012130156.1:171160-178598 GCF_000143395.1 Atta cephalotes | reverse complement strand
ATATATATATATATATATATATATATATATATATATATGTACCATGTTCGTTCATATTGCGGATAACAGAGACTGTTTTTGTGGGGGTCTGAAAGATAAGAGCAACCTCTGGCCTCGATGTACAAAACCTCTTCCGCTCATCCAATGATTCTGAAACTCGCTACCGTTCAGGAAAGCGGTATCATTAATTCTCGCGTATATCTCGAAGGATAATAAACGCTCTATTATCTATTTTCATACTATTAATAATTTCAAAAGCTATGCATTTGCGCGCACTTTGCGTTTTCGCAATCAACAAATCGAAAAATACAGATTTATTTCAAATAACGTAAATGAATTTTATAAAATATTAATATAAAGAGTAATCTACGGAATGTTTCTATTTTTATAATATCTGGAAGTTGAGAAACTTATAAAAAGATGTATGTACAAGAAAAAGAGAACAAAATATATTGATTGCGCGCATTTTTTTATTGTTCGTTATCGATCATTTGTACTATAGCAATGAAAAAAGTCTTCGCTGCAACCATATAATGTCCATATATATGTATATTTTTTTCAGTGAATGATTAATCGGGGTTGCAGTTCTTCTCGTTATAGATAATATGACAGAGGCGACTAATTCCTTTTCATCGATTTTTTAAAATCTTTTATTCAAAGTTCTTACAAAATTCTTATACTTGCGTAGTTATTTTGTTTGTGTCATTACAGTATATATTTTACATTACAGTATATATTTTCTTTTGCATTCTTGTTAAATAAAATTCTTATTTATTAAAGAGTGAAAATAACTATTATTAATTAATTAATTATTAATTGATACGAATAAAATAAGATTATTTGAATAAAATAAAATTTTGAATTACTTCTTAAAAAGAAATAATTTTTTTCTTAAAAAAAATATTTTGTCTCTTTAAAGTAATTATAATTAATTATATCTAGAATACGTAGAATACGTTAGACGTACTAAATGAGGAAACAATAATGTGAAACTGAATTTAAAATTTATTTAAAAATATAAAATTAATTAAATACAATTCTCATAATCGCATGTTATTTTTTGATTGATGTTAAAAGAGTAATCTTTGGCAGGCAGTATTATCGGCAACGCGTCAGACTACCTTGTACGTACATTTTATTTACATTATTTCAGAGGTTGGTCAAAGCAAACTGTACTTGGACCTTTTGTGCAAAAATATGTTTTTTAATAGGATTCGCCGAGCGGCAGCGATAATCCAATGAGCCTGACCTTTCCAATTCGATTAGGTAATGTCAATAAGGTCGATTCAATGTTAAACGATCGATATACTGCCTTCAGGGATGATGTAGGGTATTACGGTAGCTTCAATAAAACCACTAAATCGAATCCATGCATTCCTCGAGCGAAAGATACTTTATCACTCGGATTCATATAAAGATAACGTGTGTATGCGTATGTAAAATTCTTCAGATTTTATATATTAATATTTAAATTAATATATATATATATATATATTTTTTTTTTTTTTTAATACTACGTGTAATATGAAAACTATGAAAACTATGAAAAAGTGAATACAGATGTTATACAGATAAATAAAATTACGATAACTTTAGATGTTGCGATTTACTAATTATTTTTAATTTTAATTATTTTTCGGATGAAAAAATAATAAGCCTCAAAACAAAGTTATAAGAAATTTCCATGTTGCGCCAAATACGTGTTGATTTATGATAATATAATTTAGGCAGTTTTAAACGAAAACTTTGTCGCTTTTTCTTTTTTAATTATATAGAAATATAAATATCAGTCATAAATGCGTAATGATATCTGAACTTTGTCGGATGAACAAAGTTTCACGAGCTAGATCGATTTTACGGGACGCACGTGACATTCCTGAGGTTTTCCCTCGTGCGTCGCACGTTCATACGACCGATTACTCAGCGGCCGCGTGGACAATCGAGTTACGCATCAAATCGTCACGATCGACCCATATTACATCGTTCGAGGTCAGACAATGGTCTATTAAGAGCGCAAGAGCGTACATGCAGTATACCGCATTTCGTTTCAATTATTTGTTGCATATAAAGAACTTTCGAGAATTGACACATTATAAGATTTAAGTAAATAAATATTCAAGATTAGAATTGCTACATATGTGCTGGTTGGTCCTAACATGATATGTGAATCCCTCGTCGATAAAAAATAATATTTTTATCGTCCCAAGAGAGAAAGAGAGAACCACTCGGGAAATCATTCTCCTCGTTTCTTTACTCTTATTAGCCTCGTTTCTCTTTCTTCCTCTATCACTCTCTCATTCTCGCTTCTTTTTACTTGTACGCAGTGTCCATCCGTGCGTGAGTGCGTGTGCCACTACTAACGACGCGTAGATAAGAGCACGTGGTTATTTTTGTAACGCACCGGCTAGCAACAGTTTCTCGGTGTCATCACGTGGTGTGGTGTACCCTACGCCTCTGTCGAATCTCAATCGATTTCAACACTCCTGCGGTTTTTATTGCATGGTTATGCGATCGCAGTTACTAACGTTATAAAGTAGAACGAACATGCAACCGAAATAATCCATTCATTTCAGCTGGTCAGTTAAATTAAGAATTTTTTGTTTTACATGTTACATTTATAAATTTTATAATTAATATTTTACAAATTTACTAAGTATCATATAATCGGGACTTTAATTTTAATTCAAGAAAGTTTTCGATTAATTTAATAGAAATAGATTTTTTAAGAAAAATATTGAGAAGAATATATTATCTTCCTCCTTCCAGTTTTTCATCACTTAATATTATTTTTTTCATAAAAAAGAACCGTGATAATAAATTAGACATATAGGATCATAATTATGCGCTGAGAAATAAAAGAGAACAGAAATATATTTTTTTTGGAGAAGATTTCGTAATGCTAGATAATGCGATGCCAACAAGTATGTTTTTTTAACGTATTGTTTGTCGTTTGTCTTTTACACATGAAGAAATATACGTTTGTATGTTATATGTATACGCAAATGTAATATGAGAATCAGTCTACGTTTCGGAACTTTGTAAAATAATTATGCAACTTGTTATTATACTTGTTTATTACTGTAAAATAACCAATTTATATATTATATATATATATTTTTAATAAAATACAAAGTAGCAACGATATAATCTTCGTAACATTTTGAGATATCCTTAATAGAATGCCTGCAAAAGTTTGTGACAATTAAGTGTGAAATGTTAATATGCTGTATTCGTGATAATTTAATGATTTATAAATTTAAGATAAAAAATAATAATATCAAAAATCATTGTTGATAATTTCAACGATTGAATTTCCACCGAGGGTTAGAGTTGGGTCGGAGTGTGGGAATTGACTAGCCCACAATCGAGTATTCCCCTTTTAATCGAATGAGAGAGAAATGGTCGATTGTGGTTGATTCTTGATTTCTGATCCAACTCTAACCCTCGATGGAAATTTAATCAATGTTATTTAGGGTTTTTTTTTTTGTAAAAGTACAAACTTTGAATGCACGTGCTTAGCTGGGATTTTTCAGATATAAATATATTTGTAATCTATCGGATGAGATATCCAATAATTTGTTTAACGGTTATATAGTCTTGATCGGATATGTCGGGGCTACGGAATCAGCGTCGCAGTCTACTAGGGAGGCAATTGTTAAGCAGGAGGAGGGGGACAAAGCAGTGGCGGCGACGGCGATAAAGAGCGAGGACGTCATCGGACACGAAGTCGGCCAGCAGCAGGAACAACACCAGCAGCAGCAACATCAGCAACAGCTGGCATTTGTGGCGACTGAGGAGACTGAAGAGGAGGACAGCGGTGTGGGCGTGCTGGAGGCGGGACAGCCGGAAATGGAAAATGGCGCCATGGTTGAGCCAACCGGTGCCGAAGCAGTCGCTATTGCGGTCGCCGCCGTCGCCGCTGCTACCGACGATCATGCCAATGAGGATCCAAATACTGCTTATACCCTTCATGAGCTCGACTATCATCCTACACACATAATTCATGAAAGGTGAGTGAGTTAGGGCAAATATCCTAATTAAAACGAATGTTTTGTATACGTAAAGTGCTAGTAAAACGATGTCATTTAATTACCGAGTTTTATACTCCTTTATAATATATTATATATTATGTTTCGGAACGGATAGAACTGTTTACAATTTGTGTGAAATTTATTTTTCTTTCCTTTATATTTTTCTAAATTTATTCTAGAATGATATTTTTATTATTATGCTTCCCAATGGTATTGAAACGATATGAAAAATGTAATAGAAAGGTATTTTCAAAATTATAAGAATAATATTATTATTCAACAATTAAATTACCAATTAATCGACCTCTATAAGAAATATTTACACATACATTCAAATGTATTGAGAGATGAAAATTATTAATCAAAGTTATTGAATTTTATATTTGCCTGTTAGTTGATAAAAAAAAAATCTTTCCTATTTGTTTTTAACCCCTAAAGTTTCGGGGGCGGTGATATGAGGGAGGAGCAGCAGCCGCAGCAACAGGTTTCACAGTCGCCCCACCAATCACATCATCAACAACAGCACGACGCACACCACCATCATCGTCAACAGCAGCAGCAGCAGCAGCAGCAGCAGCAGCCGCCGTCGCAACACCATCACCAACAGGCGCAACAGTATGTTCAGCTTGGGGCTAGAGAGGTCCCGGTTCCCGAGGGAGGGGATAACCGGCACCCGACGGAGGCCTCCATCGCGCCGGAGGGACGCCGTGCCGGCAGTCACATGCCTCACTCCACGATGCATCGTTACGGAACCGAGACACTCTCATCAACCACAACGGACCATCATCATCATCAACAACAGCAGCAGCAGCATCATCATCATTTATCCGAAGTGCATCAGCATACCGCTCTATCAGCCGTCGCTCACCGTCATCTAGAGGATCCGCAGCAACATCATCAAGAAACTGACGAGGACGTGGATCGAGGAGTGAGCAGCATCACCGCGGCCATGAGAGGGGCACGGGGTGATTATTTAGGTGTACTCTTCCCGAATCTCACTTCGTCAAATACTACGTCTAGTAATGGTGGCAGCAATCATCATCATCATCATCATCATCATACGTCGCACCATCTGGAGGATGTGTTGTCCGAGGAACCTTATCTGCAACATCAAATTCGCGGTGGCGGAGCTCCCCCGACTGGCGGTGCTTCTCCATCAGTGAGGACCGTTGGTGGCTCTCCGACCTCCAGCCACAGTCCGCATGATGATCAGGGTCTCTCATCGCCACATCGCCAAGCCCAGGAGACCGGTTACAGTCCCACTGATCAGGGCAGATTGCAATCTTTTACGCATCTTACGGCTATGCAACCACCGCCGTCGGTGCAAACCAATCACGGATTGCAGGAAGCCGAGCGTGTATCCGATCAGCTGTATATTGAGTCGATTTACACGCATCATGCCGCAGGTACTCCTCATCACCATCAGGACCAACACGATCAAGGCCCCTCTGCGCCGCATTCGCCCAGTGGTCCGCTCTCCAGGTTAGTAATCGTTATCGTTATCATTATCGCTGCACCGTACAAACGAATGTTGTGTTTGATGTGAACGGAATTTACTTTAAATCTGTCCAGTTCCCGTTATTGGCGAGTAAGCTATATTTCTTTCCTCGTTTTTAGATAAAATTCTTGTTTCTTAAGAGTGAAATTGTTTTAGTGCTGAGAATAGAATAAATCAGTGAATAAACTAGTGCCGAACGCGAAATATTTTCGACGTGTCTTTCAAAGCGGCGTTATAGAGATGTGCTATTGGCGCTTTATTGTTAGAAGATTAGTTTAAAAAATCAATCGCGATGTAATGTTAAATTACATTATTATCTTTGCATCGTTCGTTGACACTATTGCAACGTATTTTTTTTTTTCCGAGATCTGCGGTTATCTCGCATAGAAAATTGTTCACTCAAAGTTCATCGTTTATTACACCGAGAATTCATTCAGTTACCGTACCTGTGAAATATATAAAATGTAATATGATACATGCTTTGTACACGAAACAAGAATAAAATTAAAATTATAATATTTGATTCATAGTTAGGAAAACGAAAATAATATTGGCTTTATATCGGATGTTTTAAGATTGTGATTTATTTTAATAAGGGGATAAGGGTCAGTTGAGCATTAATAAATTGAACCAGTTAGCTTATAATGCTCGATGTGTATGTCAACGATATAAAAATGTTTATGTTAAAACATAATTTTTATCGAAAGTGCGGTACGATCAAACGTTATCCAAGACGTATGCCCAGACTGTTGCATCCATGCAAACGTACGGTTCTCCTTTCCTGTGCGCAAAAATATTTACTCGCAAGCTTTAAGAGCTATTCCGCTTCACGCAGGTTTGTGTGCGTAGGCGATACTTAATATACAGCCCGAAACAAAGCGCAACCGTCGGAAGACTGCCTGACCCTATGCTAACAACCATATGAAAGCGAAGATTGTCCCCATCCTCATTGCTATGTTTGTTGATTTATCTCGGGCACGAGCCTATGAATTTAGGTACTAAAGATCCTAAAATCGTCTCTTTTCATCATGATTTCTCTTTCTCTCTCGATATTATCAATTTTCCTCAGTCTTCGATCGTCTACTAGTTGTTTTAGTTTTAGCAATTAGTCCATATTTTAGTATTTTTCTCTTTCTTTTTATGACAATAATTAATACAAAGATAAAACTATAAGATGCCGGCATTTAAATAATAATAATAATGCCGTGAGATTAATGGTAATTGAATTAAATAACGAATGAGGGATAATTTTACTTGGATTTCGCGCGACTTTTGCTCTTAGCGCTTTTCTCTTCATATTCGATGCTTGCTGACGATAAGGGTTCATTCACCGATCGAAATGATCCACGCATTGGATCGTATTGTTTGCTACCCTCTGATTCTGGGAAAGGGAAGGAGACAGATTGCTCGCATCGCAAGACTCGCATCAAAGGCATCATGCGTCATATCCATGATTCTATGTTGATTCATTTGATCGGCGCGCATTTGTGCGCACAATAACTGTTGGATTTATCTTTATTACGTGACAATAAATGGGAATGTATAATGGGAAGAATCGCACCTTTGGCAAATAAGAATTCGCGATTCAATAAAAATTCACAAAAAAGAACAAATTATTTTTGAGAAAGATGTTATTAATTAAATGCAATGAACACGATTAATAATTTTCCTCGATACGTCAATTATAATAACTGCAATTTTATTTTATCCGTGATTTTATCCATTAATGTAACTGGTCTTCCCCCATATGCCGGATCTGCATCTGATAAGATTTTATTGACTGATGAATGCAATTTACTGATAGATTCCCATTGATTGTTACCTCGCAATTCTATGAAAAGAGAGCAATCGGATAATCACGCTTACTTTTATCGTTTATGTCGAATGTAATCGAGAAGAAATGTAGAAT